>NC_056725.1:1188462227-1188572227 GCF_019279795.1 Protopterus annectens | reverse complement strand
TTATTTGCTATGACTACTACAAGCAGGATTTTTACTCACCAGCTTTGAGAAGCAGCCTTTGCAACCTCCTAGCATGGGCTTTTTGGTTCACAGCCCACTCAGCTGGAGCTGTAATGATAATAGCAAAACATTTATGCATACCTATCCATCATATACACAGGCTGGAATTTGGTAAACAGTTATTGACTTGAATACTTACACACTGCTGGGATATCTCCCCATCTCCCCTCTCTCTTGCTTCTTGGACCCACTGTTCCAAGAGCTCCCTATTCCGCTGTTTCAAATCGGCATAGGGATTCCGGACCTGCTCACCAGTCTGAGGGATACCAGTGGCACTGTTGAGATCACGGGCAAGACTTTCCCAGGCTTCTGCTTTATATTGGGAGCCCTGGTACTGGTCCTGTAGCAGTCTCAAATCATATTTTTTTACCAGGAGTCCTACCATGACCTTGGACTCCTGTATACCCCAGCGCTGTTCCCAGAAGCGCATGCCCTCTCCAACACCTGCCATACTGCCTAAAGTGGAGAGCTACAACCAGTTATGAGCTATATTCCCACCTGTGGGGTTTAAATATGGCCAATGTCCTGCCCTTTGCCATGATTGGACAGTTTAGAAAATGATGAGCTAAACTATGCTACGGGCAATCCTGCTTAGCTAAGGTTGACAGTGCTTAAAGGGGAAGGCTCAGAATTGCTTACCAATGGGAAAATCCACTTAGCTGGGCTACT
The DNA here is from genome assembly GCF_019279795.1 of Protopterus annectens. NCBI lineage: Eukaryota > Metazoa > Chordata > Ceratodontiformes > Protopteridae > Protopterus > Protopterus annectens. The sequence continues at coordinate 1,188,571,498 of NC_056725.1, read as the reverse complement.
CATTGCTTACTATTCATATGTATACAATGCTTCCACCCAGTCAGCATAGCTGTGCAATGCTTAGCATTGCTTATGTTTTATTTTATTGAACTACCACCTGTATGCAATTGATTCATTACATAATATAGATTTATTTACCTTCCCTGACATCCCCCAATGTGCTGTAATTACATTTATTCTTGTGTGAGTATACTGTATGGAGCACATGTTTATATGGGAGGTTTCACTACTTTATTACACTGACACCTCACATCTGGGCCTATTACACTACTGTGGTTGAGAAAAATAAGTTACTTCCTACATAAATATACAAATAAATTAAAACTGTAATGTTTACGCATACAAAATGGAAATGGTTTTGGTGAGGCTCAAACTGTGAATGACTACATGCAAGGCATATGCTCTAACAGCTACACTACTGCACTTATGTGTATGTTGGATGTCTATTGCTTTTTAACTTATCCTGCCATTTCAGCTGGGCTAGGCATAGCTAAACATCGGGCACACCCACACAGCTACACTTAAACTTTACTGCATATGTGAAAAAAAACTTATTTGATGTGTTTTTTACTTCTTACCCTTCAAAATATCCATGCTAATGCTGAACCTGTTATTCTATCTACTTTTTGGCTTTGTAGAGACGATTGTCCCTTATGGCTTTGTCCAGATTCCTTACTCTGATGGGTTGGGAGGTGTGCGCTATGTGCTTCGTACCCTGCCGAATATTCCTGCTTATGCTAAACCTGTTATTCTATCCACTTTCTGACTTTGTTGGGATGATTGTCTCTTTTGGCTTTGTCCAGATTTCTTACCCTGATGAGTTGGGGGTGTTATGAGCATTCCTGCTCAATTTAAATTGCCATACAGCAATTCTAGTGTGCAGAGGGCATGTGTATTGTGAGACACTGCTCTCAGACACACCCCCTACACTCGTACACAGAACCGTGTCCATTTTACAGCACGGCAGCACGCCTTCATGAATATGCATGGCTCGCTGCCGTGCTGCATAGTAACTGTCCCTTCCATGCAAGAATAAGATTTCTTGCATGAAAGTTTGCTGAATCCCGGGGATAGTCTGACTTCTGATAAGGTTGCCACGGGGTTCTAACTGTTGTATGCCCCATGGATGGTGGCTCCCCATTCAAAGAATGGATGGGACTGTAGAAATACTGGAATGAGCTGGAAACAACTGGAAAAAACTGGAATGAGTCTAGAATGAATGTCTTTATCTGTTACTTACCCAAAACTATGCTGAACAGGTGCCAGTCTGTCCTTCATGGACCAAGTCTTCTTGTACCTTTCAGAATAAAGTCTGCAAACACTGTAGTTTAGTTAAAAATTATGTGCAGTCGACAACATCCAATTTCTGTTTCCAGTAACAGTGCTGATAAACTGAAACAGTCAGTATAAATTCTGTATTCATATCTGAGTACTTTTACCAATAACAGTGCTGATAGAAATTCTGTATTTATATCAGAACACTGTTTTCAGTAATAGTGCTGATAAACTGAAACAGGTCTCTGCATTCATATTCTTCAAATTCCTTTCCTCCAAAATAAAGTCATTAATGTTCTGGAATGCTGGATATTTGACTTGACTTCTGCACCTACTCTGAAGTGTCTGTAATGCCTTCTGAGAACTGCACCACCATGACTTTCTGCATATCATTCCAAATAAACTAACTTAACTAACTGTGTCTTAAGTATTTCGTAATAATACCAAAACCCTGCAAATCTCTACATGCCTCCTTAGCCTTGGTTCCCAAGCCTTGTACCATACAAACAAAATGTGTTTGTTCTTAAACATACAGCACATTCTGTTCTTATTGGTATTTGTGACTGAAGGTTATTTATTCAGTGAAACACAAACTGTGAAGCCTGCTTTAATATGGCTGCATTTCAAGATGTATGCAAAGAGAATACTGTATTTTTGTACATTTAAATGATCCCTGACCTAACAGACAAATTGTCCAAAGGCTTTGAAACGGGTAGTGTTCTAAATGAGCAGGTAGGGTTGGGGGGGGGGGGTTGTTAGGTATGAATTTTGTAAGAAGAAAGTACCTAGTATAAGCTAGTGATGTGAGGGTTAAATTCTAAGGAATAGATGAGAGGAAGTGAGATAATTAGGGGAGGGGTTGGGTAGGCAAAAAGCTGTTGTATAGGACCTACTCACTCTTTCTGCATGAGATTTTAGTTACTGGAGTTTTCCCCAGCTTTCAAATGACCAGCAGTTGGTAGGCCCGGTTTTAGGTTTTTCAGGAAGTTAAGAGTTGAGTAAGGCTTGACTAGGTAACAGCCTTTTTTTCCTTGAAAAGGTATAGGGTTTGTTGTGGGGTATTGGCTTACGGTTCAGTTAACTTGAATTTTAGCTGAGTATGAGTCCATGGTGTTGTAGTGTGACTAAAGCATGCCTGATGCTGTAGCACCTGGCAGGCAGGCAGGGGTATCCCGTTGCTGTAGGAGAGTTGGTTCAGATGTTTTATTTATTTAGTTTAGTTGAAGCTTTGGAGGGTGTGAGAATGTTTGAACCTAAATCCTTTGTAAGTGTTTCACAGTGTCTTTCATTGCTGGGCAGGTGTCAGTTAGATGTGGCAATGGGTGCATGTGAGTTTTATTTATTCAACAAGCTTGTTTGTGTTTTGTGGATGCAATGGCATCTCACTGCAGCAGGAGCATTGTGTAGAGGTGTGCAGTGTTTGCTGTGGTGGTAGGTGCCGCAGGGTATGATTTTCGACATGCTGGCTCATAGACACTGGCTAGTGCTTCCAGATGCTTGTACAGTTTCTGTTCCTAGCTGGACTGAAGCAGAAAACCATATCCCTGGCTTCAGTCATTCACTTGCTGTAATGGGAGTTTGATGCATGTGTGATGGGCATTTCCAGTAGTGCCTCACACGATAGATGATTAAACAGAAATAAAGTAATGGTTAAGCATCTCAGGAGCCATTGGATCGTTGTAGGGAGTGTGGATCTTGCCTCACCCCTGGTTATAGTCTTGTAGGTGGTTGTGGTGAGTTGCAGGATGAGGGCACAATGGCATTGCATGCGACAGCACAGGGCTTGTGGGTTTATAGTCAGGAAAAAAAAAAACATAATACATAATCATAAAATGCTGACCTTGTTGGGCCCATTATCCCATCAGATTTTGGCTTTGCCAGATTTTTGGTTCTAGATATGGTGAGTCAGAGAAGCTGGGTCATCAGGGCAGGATTTTATATATTTACACACACACACACACACACACACACACACACACACACACACACACACACACTTATTTATTTTACATTTGTTGACCAGGATAGTCTGACTGGATACCTGTCCATTTTCAGCGGAGGCCTGGGGAGAAAAGCTCCATACATACAGAGAAACTGTTACATTAAACAAGTTAAAGCACTGTTACAAATATAATACATAGGATAAAAGTCATTCATTCTGTCATATATAAATCTGATTTGTTATAGGGTAACAATTAAGAAGCAATGTAGGGGTGGCCAAAAGACCTCTTTAGCACATGATTATATTGCCAGAGTTAGTCAGGATTAGAGCAAGGACATAAGGACATAGATATATATCTATGATAAGGACAGTTTTGAAGGTTTGTTATGAACTGCAGAGTTGTTTGGAATGACAAGTTCTGATGGAATTTGGTTGCTGAGTTATCAGAATCAAAAATACTTTATTGATACCGCAGTGAATTGCTTATGTTACAACTGCACAGATAAACGTAGACACAACGTAGACCAAACACAAATGTTACATAATTAGATATGATAGATACTATACTCACTTATGTTACCCTACATATATTATATATAACAGCAATGCCTGACATAGATACACTGTTTACTATAGCCAAAGTATTAGATGAGCTTGATACCACATTTAGTAGTGACATGAAAAGGGATGCCTTTCGTGTTAATTGCCACTCACACATAGACATGGGGTATTACAAATTACGGTACGTTAACAATACTTTTATTAAGGTATAGCATATTGCACAAAGGATAATTGCACTGATGATTAACATTGCACTGAAAAAAGAGATAAAAGAGATAAAAAGTATGGAGAAAAAAGAAAAATGTGGGTAAGAGTTTAACATTGCATTATGTGGTCTTCTTCAGTAGAGGGAGTAGTGTCAAGGTAGTAGGCATTATAGAGTCTGATGGCTGTAGGCAGGATGGATTTCCTGTGACATTCAGTGGAGCACTTTATGCTCATCAGTCTCCTGCTAAAAGATCTTTTCTGTCCATCCACCACTCTGTTGATTGGGTGGTCAGTATCTTCCATGATGGACTTTAGTTGCACTAACCTTCTTCTCAAAGCCATGGTTTTGAGGGTGTCCAGTTCTTCTCCAACTACCGAGATAGCCTTTCTTGCCAATTTACTGAGTCTGTCTGCCTCAGCCTTCTTTATACTACTACCCCGGCACATCCTGCGAAAAAGATAGCGCTAGGCACTACAGTCTCATAGAACAACTGCAGCATAGTGTTGCCAACTCCAAATGATCTGAGTCTTCATAGTAAGTGCAGCCTGCTCATACCCTTTTAATATGCTACCTGTGAGTATTTGGACCAGTCCGGCTTATTGTACAGGTGCACTCCCAAATACATGTAGTCCTCAACAATCTCCAATTCAACCCCACTAATAGACAGAGGGGTTATAGGGGACGAGATTGTGATCTCCTTGAATCTACTACCAGTTCCTTCATTTTACTGATGTTCAGCTACAACTGATTAATCTCACACTAGCTCACAAAGCTGTACACCACCCTCCTGTATTCCTCCTCATCAGCATGCCTTATACTTCCTACTATGGCCGAGTCATCCAAAAATATTTGCAGGTGACAGCACTCAGTGTTATAGCTGAAGTCTGTGGTATACATGGTGAAAAGGAAAGGTGATAAAACTGACTAAAAATTACTATATTTATAGGACTTGGTCAGTGTTTTGTTGAAGAACTGCACAGTTATGAGGCTGGCCAGTTGTAAGAAATGGTTCATTGTTAAGGCATTCTGGGGATAGTAAGCTTTTTTAGCAGATATTGATCTCTGTGAATGTGGCCTGGTTTCAAAGTAAAATACACACACACACACACACACACACACACACACACACACACACACATATATATATATATATCTATATATATATATATATATATATATATGGTTCTACCTGACATAGTCGAAACCACACAACACCGACAACCACATCACCGACACCACATATTCGACAGTCCATAAACACGAAACCACACATAACCGACAACGAAATAACCGACGGTACACAAACACGAAACCCCATACACTGCACACACCACAATAACAATTAAAAACAAAACACATCCCCATTCCACAAACCACACACACAACACAAGCACACCAAAATCCTTACAAGCCCACACTAACCCTTACCCTAACCCTAAGGTCCGTCACTATCGCACACTTACCTACCCGCTCCCTAACCCTAACTCACTTAACCCGCCCCTATCGCTCCCTAACCCTAACTCACTTAACCCACCCCTATCGCCCCGTAACCCTAACTCACTTAACCCACCCCTATCGCTCCCTAACCCTAACTCACTTAACCCACCCCTATCGCTCCCTAACCCTAACTCACTTAACCCACCCCTATCCCCACAGACCGTCAATCTCCACACTTACCTGCCTCGCACCCTAACGTCCGTCACTACCGCATACTCACACAGCCTTTCCCCATGTCGGCATCCTCGGCGTTGGTGTTGTCATCCGTCGTGTCGGGCTTCTGCATTGTCGATGTTCTGCCACTCGCGATTCGCGTCGGTCTTCTTCACTTTCGATCTTCTGGAGCTCCGGATTCCGATGTCGGTCTTCTGCGCTGTCGACGAAGTCAGGTAGAACCATATATATATATATATATATATATATATAGAGAGAGAGAGAGAGAGAGATGTGTGTGCACGTACACACACACACACACACACACACACACACATATATATATATATATATATATATACATATATACATACATACATACATACACACATGAATAATAATAATGAAATAAGCATGAATTCTTTCAGTGGGAAGTCTTGTTGGGAAGTGTATTGATTTAAATAGATGCGGCAGTGAGGGTACTTGGCAGGTTTCTGGGATAGCTGGGTAGAATGAAGGAGGGATTTTGTCTTGCAGTGATTTTACTAATGTGCATATTTTATTTTGCAAATGTCAGTTACATTGCTGAAGGAACGATGGTCTCTAACTGTTGCACAGGTGGAGGAGCTGTTCATGGAAGCTGAAGGGTCATCTAGTGCAGTATCTTCAGCCCCCATGGGGGAGGCAGGCAGCCAGAGACAAGTAGAGTAAAATCTGCCAGACAGAGGGCAGCCACAGCAGGGAATGGAGTTTAATATACGGATGCTTGGATGAGCAGGTAACAATGCTGATTTTTGCCCCATACTATCAGACATTAAGGGGGTTAGAGCTGGTAGGTGAATTACTGGATGGCATGAATGAGCAAAAATGTAAAGGATTGAGAGATTTTCTGAGGATTGTTGAACATGTACAGGAGGTCAGGAGCCAGGTAGAGATACCTAAGGCCATTGGAGGTACAGCTAAACTAGAACCAGTGTTGGGTGAGGTTAGAGATCAGTAGCCTTCAGCATGTCCTGGAAGCTATAGTTTAGGTTCCTGGCCAGAGGAATGGCTTGCCACACAATCTTTCTTGGTAGCAGCTCTGGGTTTTTTATAATTCCTCACATTACCATTTTGGTTAAAAAAAAGCTTTGGAGAGGGGATTATGTCAATATATTTGAGATGATCAATGTTGATGGAGTACAGAGGTTAGGAGAGGCAAACATGTCAGGACAAATGATTTGTTGACAGCATTGGTGGCATTACGTAGGAAAAGACAGGATAAGTTCAGGACATGGACATGTTATAATTGGACACTGGGTTTTGTGTATTATATGACATATATTGCAAAGGAATAATTTTCAGGCTTTGCTGTTGCTGGCCTACTTTTTGATGATTAGGGAGGCACAATATTTATGGTCAGGTAATGCATGATTGTGGTATGACAACCATTTTTGTAAGAGGAAAGCAGTAGATAACACCTTGTGGTGGGATGTCAGGTGTGCTAAACACTGTTGGAGATCAGCTGAGGTTCAGGAAGGACATAGAAGATAGGGCAGGAATTTGTGGGTCATTTAATTCAGTAGGTGTGTGTTGCCAGCATGTTGTTTCACACAGATATGTTCTACATGTGAGGGAACGAGTGCTGCACAGAAAAGTTGGCACAGGGAAGGTGGTGTGGGACATTCCTCCAACTTATGTCAGGATATGAGCAGACAGGCAGATATGGGTCAACATAATTTTAGGTGAAGGAGAATTTTTGAGCCTAAAGGAGTTCAACTTCCCTTTTAGAATATGCTCGTAGAGCAATGTTGATGCACTCCTATTAGAGTGGCAGTGTTGTGCCAGCTGTTGAAGGATTTTTCAAGTTCTGTCATGGTAGAAGAAGTCATACATGGTTTCAGTATGTTTTTTGTATTAAATCAGCTGATATAAGGACAATAATGTCTAAGAATTTATAATCCACCAAAGGGAAGGCAAATGTATTAAAGGCATTGATAGACAAGGAAGTTGGAGCATGGAGGACTTTAGGCCCATTCAAATATCCTCCTTTCAAGTTTTAAAGAGTGTTCCATCTGGGCTTGGTACCCAAGAAGATGCAAGCTGAATTTCAGATGATTCCTCATCTATCATTCCTGAGAGAGGATTTGGTTAATGATCACATTGGGACAACAGATATGCAGATACAATATGCATACCTTGACAATGCAGTTAGGATTATAAGTGAATTTGAATTCCCATGGCTTGTGAAATTGGATATTGAAGCTGCCTTTCCTCTGCTGCCAGTGAGGCCAGATGATTGGCCGATTCTAGGCACAGTTGTGAATGGTAAATTTTATTTTGATAAGGCCATGCCAGTGGGTTGTGCTGCTGCTCGTGATATCTTTGAGAAATTTAGTTATTAGTTACATTGGATATGGCAGCAGTTGGTAGGGGAACAGAAAGTAGTTCATTATTTAGATGATTCTTTGGTTGACTGGGGAAGGAGAGGAAGGGGCTCAGAGAGTGTTGTTTGCTTTTACCTCTATGTGTAATGAATTAGGGGTTCCTTTAACACCTGAAAAACAAGAGGCCCCAAGTAAAGTACTGAAATGTTTGGGTTTGACATGAGATGCTGGATGTGGCATATTTTTTTGCTGCAAGACAAGTTGGTGAAGTTGCATGAGAAGATTGGTTGGTTGGGATAAGGTTACGATTAAGGATGTGATTGCAGTGTTAGATTTATTGAACTTTGCTTGCAGGGCCATCAGTCCAGGTAGAACATGCTGTAGGTTAGTTTCCTTTTTTATTAAAGGGCTGTAGGAGCAAACATAATAGGATGTGTGACAAAAGTGGTTAAGGAAGACTTGAGGTTGTGGGCATTGTTTCTTGATTGTTTTAGTGGGGTATCATTTTGGCTAGAAGAGTGAGTCTTTCAAGAGGATTTAAGCTTATTCACTGATACAACAAGGGCAGATGGCATGGGAGCTTTCTTTGGAGGAAAATAGTTTGCAGCTTGTTGGCCTGAAGGGTGAGCAGATGTATGAAGCAAAGACATGGACTTTTTGAGATTATACCAATTTGGGTGGCAGTAGTTCTGTGGAAGAGTAAGTTGGTAAACCAAAGGGTGATGTTTTATTCAGACAACAGGGCTGGTTTTGGCTAGGAAAACTGCAAATCCACACTGGTATTGTTGGTTTTACAGAAACTTGTGTTACAGAAGTTAATTAATTTTACTTTTTCAATGAGACACATAGCAGGCAATGTTAACCAGATAGCTGATACCCTTTCTCGATTTCATTTTTCCAGGTTTCGGCCATTGGTGCTGACAGCAAGAGAGAGGTTAGTAGTCATTCCAGATGAAGTGTGGAACACTGGAGATCCACAGCAGGATGGTTAATTGGACCAAGTCGTCTTTAGCTGTGTTTTCAAGGTTTGTTAGTCATCTTACGGTTGTTTGTTAGCCAACTGCCAGTTTAGCATATGAGGTGATCATTGTAGTCAGTTGTGCACTGTTTAGTGTACAAATGATCACTAGGGAGGTGCTGAGAACACTCAAAGTGCATTTTGTCAGCTCTTAGTGTGATAAGGTTGGTTGGTTAGCTCAAAGTCACAAAAGAGTGATTGGTAGTGAGAATGTTGAAAGGATGGGGGAGGATGAGAGAGAAGAATGGAGGTGGATGTTTTTGGGTAAACAGACAGGTGTTTAGTATTTTGTTGAAGGGCATCTGGCTGTTGTTGAATAGTTTGCTGAAGCACACTAGTTATGCAGCTTTGGCAGTGATTCGGTATATGGGAGTGTTTAGAGTGTGTGAAGTATTAGGCTCATTGCAGTAGAAGGATGTATGTGTGTTGGAATCTGCAGAGATAATTTGGTTCAGGAAATCGAAGATTGATCAGGTGGGGCAAGGTAGGCCTGTGATGCTGCTTGAGGAGGGAGAAAGGTTGTTGTGCCTGGTAGGTTGGATAAAACAGTTAAAGGTAATTTTTGGGCAACAGGATGAGGTCCCATTTTTTTTGTACTGTACAAGATAGATTGATATCAGCATCGAGATTTATTATCATGGTGCTTCAAGCATTAAATTCTCAAGGTGTGTGTGGAAACAGGTTTTCTGCACATTCTTTTCAGATTGCGAGAGTGTCTGATTTGACAGAGGAAGAGAAGTCTATAGAAGTCATTAAGAGAGTAAGCTGTTGGGCCTCCAGGGCTTATTTAGATTACATAAAATGATGAGTTGAGCAGTTCATAATGTATCAATTTGTTCAGATTCCACAATAGCAATCCTGGGGCACTCCTTTGTATTTTGGGTGGAGAAGAGAGCAGTTGTAAGGTGGGGAGAAGGTCTTTTGGGGCTTTCTGAAGGAAAGCGAAAAGTTGCATGGTATGGATTTTGAGTTTGCTGTGGCGTCAACTGTTGGTTAAGTTTAAAATTATAAAAGCAGCATTGGGGATCCTGAAGATTTTGATCATTCATTTAGGGGGTAATGATTTAGGTATGGGTGCCTAAAAGGCAATTGTTAACATATATTGTTGGTGATTTAGTTACCTGCAAATGGTGATAGTGTGCTCAGAGATTAAACCAAGACTACTATAGAAGCAGGCTGCTAGTTTTGGAGTGTTTGAAAGGGCTTAGACATTTTGTTAATCACAGAGTGTCAAGAGTGCTAGGAGATTTAGGTGTGCTGGTGATTAAGCATAGCGATTTTGATGACAGGGATCTAGTTTGGTATAGGACTGATGGAGTACCACTTGAGTGAGATAAGTCTGGATTTGTTTAATGTACATATGTTGTTGACTTTACAGGACATTATCAGACAGTTTTAAAAGAGAAGGGGGAACAGCCTGTGTACAGGTTGGTGGTCCAAGAATAGGGGATGGTTAATGAACCTCTTTTCTGTTCCCCCTTTCTTGCTTAGCTTGTGAGGTGAGCCGAAGTACGCTGTCTTGCAACTGAGCACAGTTTAATTCTGCTTTTTGTCTTACAGGTGAGCATGTAATGCTGCCTGCAATGTTGCAATGATCTACAGGTGTTTAACAAATGTAAAGAAGTGTCCAGTATTTAATGTGTTTATGATTTGTAACAATTGTGCAAATACTGGTGTTGTAAGATTTACATGTGGATTCTAATAAACTGGTCGTGATGGCATATGTGGTGTAATTCATGACTCAAGGGCTTTGAAGTGGGGTAGGATTGTAAATAAATAGGTAGGGTGGTGGGGGACAAGGAGGGTGTTAGGTGTGAATTTTATAGGAGGAAAGGACCTAGTATAAGCTTGGGATGTAAGTGTTAAATGTTAAGGAATAGGTTAGGAGAAAGTGAGATCATTAGGGGAGGGGGATGGGCAAACAAAATGCTACGGTACAGGACCTGCACAACCTTTTGGCTTGGGATTTCAGCTATTCCTGCCTGCCCAGCCCAATGGACTGAAGATTGTTGAGGCATTTGTTGGGCAGAGAAGAGGGGTTCTGGGTGAACATTTCTTCTGTTCCTCCTTTCTTGCTTAGCTTATGTGGTGAGGATAGGTACTCTGTGTCACAATTTTGGGATTAAGTGAACAGTGGGTGTAAAGCTGCTTGTTTTCTTTGTGGGTTAGTTATTAATGCTGCCCATAATGCTGCAATCATCTACAGGTGTTTACGAAATGTAAAGAAATGGTCAGTATTTAATGTGTGTATGATATGTACCAATTATGCAAATATTGGTGTTGTAAGAGTCAGATGTGGGTTTTAATAAACTGGTCATGATGGCATATGTTCATAGGTTCATAGGTTGGTACTAGGCTATCGGCCCTAGGGCCTATACAAGCCTAGCCATAACAATTCCCTGGATATTTCTTCCCACAATATTTACTTCCCTGGACCCCTTGTCTAGCAGGGCAAATGATGTGATCCCTGGGGTGAATTTCTTATCTCCCATCCAATCATCAAGGTTCCTTTTGAAGAGGGCCAAGGAGGTGCTCTGCTTGACATGTATGGGCAGTCTATTCCAGAGTATGGGGAGTCTCTGGGTCAGGAACCATTCCCTCCAGCATGTTTTGTTCATTGTGATGACACCATTTAGATCCCTGGAGCATGTGGCTTTGAGGGATTGGGATTTCTTTAAGTGGAGCATGTCCAACAGCTCAGGTTTTGACATGGCCTTGTATGTTAAGCAGATATCGTCTCTGAGTAGATGATATGCCACAATGTATAGCTGGAGTTTTTTTAGATGGTCAGTATAGGGCATCTGCTTTAGGCCTGTGATTCTTTTAGTGAGCTATTTCTGCGGCCTTTCCAGCTGTTGCAGATGTCTTGTGAGGTGCATACCAAATGGGGAGTTGTACACTATAATGGGTCTAATGAGGGATGAGTGCAGTGGGACAATGACCTCCTTTTTTCTGGATGAAAAGCTGTTAGAAAAATATGTATTAATGTGTGTATGCTTAATGCTAATTAATAGTTAGGAGCATTAACACGTTTTTCATTCTATTCTACATGCACTGTGTTATATATAAATTGAGTTTCATATGAGACTGAAAAATATGCTTTTTGAAAACTGCAGTGTGCTTTCTGAAACTTGCAAGATGCCCTCTGACCTAGTAATTGCTAGCACAGCAATATTCATGTTTATGCCTTTTGGAAATGTACTTGAGAAGCAGGTGCTTATCTGCTAGGTCAGGAACGAATGAATGAACAATACTATATTCTGTAAATGTAATGATTCTAAACAATCAGCTCTGTTTGAAGCATGAGAACATGTAGAACTGCAGAAGCTTAGAGATAATGTAGACAAAGGATTATTAGAGAAATGAACTGTTAGTTTCGTGCTTGAATTAGCCATAGTACCTTGAATGGTAACATAACATGTATCTAACTGGTGGTAATCAAGGCCACGTTGTTTTCCCCAGGAAGTTTCTCACAAAAATTGATAAATCAGCAGAAATTCATGAGACTGATGGTCAACAAGGGATGATGAAAAGACTGGTAATTTATTACGTCAGCTTGGTAGGCAATGTCTTGTTAGAGAATGTATAAAAATGAAAGTATTTCCTGTTTCTGGTTAGACAAACTCTGTAATAGCACGTTTTTGTCTCCTTGCTGCAAGATTAAAGTGCCTTAACCTGAACCTACCGTGTTTTGATCATTTTTAAAGTATATTTTTCCTTTGACAGTTTTGTCCTTCATACCGGAAAGTACCTCTCGCTCTAGGCCTAGGTCAGAATTGGGCCCGGTGGCATGTACCCGTACGGAGAAGAGGCCAAATCGGCTCTTTTGTTTTGAAAGACCTCCGACTGAATTGTCGTTCGAAAGATGCCAGCCACTGTTTTTGATCTGGGATTGGAGGACGAGTCAACGATCCGGTGGATCAACTCACGGATGGTCAGGTAAGGAGGAATTTACCTTATTTCTGTTTTAAGATCAGGGACAAGTTGCAGAACTGTTTTTTTGTCAGGAAGATTTGCATGTGCAGATCAGGGACAAAAAAGGTTACTGTCTTGTCATAGATCAGGGAAACAGAATAGGTAGACAGTTATTCTAGATAAACTGTGAAAAGGTGTAGAACTGTGGTACCACGTGATAAGAAGGGTTACGTAACAATTTACAGCTTAGCAAAGGCAATATAGGAAATCAGTGCACGAAAAGTTCCCGAGACCCGCCCCTAACTGAAGACGCGAAATATATGCAATTACAGTGTGCTGATAATGTTAAGTACTATACAAAATGGGTTGATAAATATAAATTTGATGATAATTTAGATAAACTTGCACTTATTAAACTTGTCAGACAACTTAAAACAGACGCAAAAGGTCAGTTAAAAAAGCAACGATGATTAGGAGTCCCTCAGGCACACAGGTGGCTTGAAGAAGCAAATCGCAGAGAACAAAAGATTAAAAATTCAAAAGCAATGTTCTTAGACAAAGAAGATAATAACTTGGTAATAGCAACGGCCCCTCCTTCACCCCCTCCGCTTCCCTTACCAGAATATGAAGCGAGTGGACAAGCTGATTCACCTCCGCTATACCCAGCTGTTCCTACGACATCAAAACTGTTTGTCAGGGATCCTATTGAGACTAGGTCTCGAACACGTAACTTGAGAGGGGAGATTGAATTATATGAAATGAATAGAAAATCACAAGCTATGAGTGAGGAAGAGATATGTCCACTCATAGAAGTACCAAATCCTCAGGCAGGACAGGCAGGACAGGATCCGACTCTTTTAGTTTATAGACCGTGGACACCGGAAGATGTCCGGAAAGCCACGGAGGGAATTCCCCATCCGAAAGTAAATTTTAGAAAATTTTTAGAAGACTTACAGGGTATGAGATTTTAGACCTAGCATTATTGAGCCTAGAGCTCTACTTAGCACACACAAAACCGGAAGTGACACTTCTAGTAGAGGGGAGGGAAGTCAAATTTTTGTGTGACTCAGGGGCTTCGCGGACCCTGATACATCTTTCCAAATTACCGGAAGATTCAGAATCACCAGATTATATACTAGTGAAAGCAGCTAATGGACAGCTGTATCGGGAGCCACTCTCCCATGACATAGCAATAACAGACCCCGTTTCAGGAATGACCCAGAAAAGTAAAATTGTGGTTTCTGCAAAATGCCCAGTAAATCTCTTGGGCAGAGACTTAATGCAGATATTTGGCATAGCCGTAGTTCCAACCATGCAGGGTATGGAAGCACAGCGACAAATGGATACTTTTGTAGTGCGAGCGGAGGGTGAGACATATTATTGGTACAGCCAGGACTTGGTTACGACTGGTCCAGGGGCAGTAACCGAAGAAGTGATGAACGTAGCCATCAGCAAATCCCCCTCCCTTGACATTGACAAACAACATTTGTTGCATTGTACTCTATATTACTGTAATAGACCAGGACCTGATAAAGAATATGAGCAGGAGTTGTTTCAAAACCATGCAAATAGACTAGTGTTACGAAACTTGTACTGGGACACAGAAGGAAACAGTGTAATAAGCTGTTCATTGCCCCAGGAATTTTTAGCACTTTACAAGTCTAATCGATTGCCACATGTTAGCTTAACCAAAAATAGAAATTTGAAATGGGCAGACTTAGGAGAAAAAGTCACAAGGTGGGAAAAGCAGACAGAATTAGAATTCTCTGAACAAGGAGTAAAGAAGCAGAAATTGAATTGGATGACACAGACACACCCAGCTGTGCACTCACAGGCTAGTGAGAATAGTATTACTCTTATTGGAAGAAGAGGAAAAAGCCTTGCGAAACATACCAGAGACTTTCTGGTCAACAGGGAAATCAGATGTAGGACTTATTCGAACAGCAGGACCAGTTACTATTACGCCAAAATCAGCATTTAGACCTCAGAAAAGACAGTATCCCTTAAGAAAGGATGCAGAGATAGGGATCAAACCTATAATAGTAGCCTTACTTAAGGAAGGAGTCTTAATAGAATCTCTCGATTCACCATGTAACACACCCTTATTTCCTGTTAGGAAAGCAAACGGGGAATGGCGTATGGTCCAAGATCTACAGGCTGTAAATGATGCAGTTTTTATTTTTATTTTATTTATTTAACATTTTGTTGACCGGGAAAGTCCGACTAGGTTCCACAGATCCTGTTTTCAGCAGAGGCCCGGGGAGAAATGCTCCAGAAGCATGTCTTTAGAATAGTTATACCCAGGGCTCCAATAGTGCCAGATCCGCACACTTTATTGAATGATTTGAAGCCTCAGCAGAAGTATTTTTCTGTGGTAGATATTAGTAATGCATTTTTCTCAATACCGATACACCCCGACAGCCAACATTGGTTTGCATTTACGTTTCAGGGTAAACGGTATACATATACAAGATTACCACAGGGATATTGTGAAAGTCCAACAATATTTGCACAAGAAATGGCAAGCAATCTGGTGGGATTTATCCCACCGAAAGGTAGTCAGATTTTACTTTATGTAGACGACATTCTGCTGGCAGCCCCCACCCAGAAAGAATGCAGAGAGGATACCATAGCATTATTACAATTTTTAGCTACTCAAGGACACAAAGTAAACAAAAACAAACTGCAATTTTGGAGAAAACAAGTTAAATACCTGGGATATGTAATATCCAAAGAAGGCAGAATATTAGATGAAGACAGAAAAACAGCGATATTACAAGCACCTAGACCAACTACCAAGAAGGAAATGATGTCCTTCCTGGGAACTACTAACTTTTGTCGGAGTTGGATACCAAATTATGCTTTGGAATCTGCTCCACTGACTAATTTGATATTCAAAAAGCCGATGGCAGCACAGGATTTATTACAGTGGACACCAGAAGCAGAAGCAGCTTTCTGCAAGCTAAAACAACTGATAGCATCTTCCTTAGTTTTAGGATTACCAAACTATCATAAGCGATTTTTCCAAACTGTAGACTGTAAGCAAGGTTATATGACATCAGTGTTGACACAGCAACATGGGGACAAACAACGCCCCATAGCTTACTATTCATCACAGTTAGACCCAGTGGTGCGATCCTTGCCCCACTGTGTACAAGCAGTAGTTGCAGCTGCAATGGCAGTGCAGGCTTCGGCCTCAGTAGTGTTGTTCCACCCTCTCACATTGAGAGTGCCTCATGCAGTCGCAATTATTTTACTGCAAGAAAAAGTAGCATATCTTTCTCCTGCTAGACATCTTTCCTGTATGACTATACTGTTGAGCCAACCTCATATGACAGTTGAACGATGCACAATTTTGAATCCATCAACCTTGCTCCCAACCCCTGCAGATGGCAAACCGCACTGCTGCCTGCAGGAAATTGAGCAAAAGACATTACCTAGACAAGACCTTACAGATGTTCCCTTGGATGATGCCGAGGTGACATACTATGTGGACGGCTCGTGCAGGAGGGGTCCTACAGGACAGACTCTAGTGGGGTATACAGTCGTTTCTGATACCGAGACTTTAGAAGCAAAATCTTTACCACACAACTTATCTGCACAAGCAGCAGAATTGATTGCCTTGACAAGGGCATGTACCTTAGCAGAAGGTAAGAAAGTGAATATTTTTACTGATAGTCAGTATGCTTTTTCTACTGTACATGTTTTTGCGCAGCAGTGGAAAAATAGAGGAATGATAACATCTACTGGTAAACCAATTAATCATGCGCAATTCATTTTAGATTTATTAGTCTCTTTTCAGTTACCTCAAAAAGTAGCTATTTGCAAATGCGTAGCTCATACCAAGCAACAGGATAGAATTTCAAAAGGTAATGCGCGGGCTGATACAGCTGCAAAACAGGCAGCTTCAGCCTCAGAAGCTTTTCTTTTGAGTGAGGAATTACAACCCTCTGAGATTTTAGATTTAGAAATGTTAAAAACAATGCAGACACTTACTACAAATGTAGAAAAACAAAAGTGGATAAAACGAGGAGCAATCCTTGAAAAGGGACTGTACATCTCCAAGGAAAAGAAACCAATTCTACCATCTAACTTGTTTAGATATGCAGCTTTGTTGAGCCATGGGCAGAGCCATGTCTCAACAGGGGGGATGGTACAGTTAGTGAATCGAGTGTTTACAACATATGGATTTACTAATTATACAAAAAATGTTTGTGCAGCATGCCATGTTTGTAACAAGCATCATGCACAAGGGGCATTGAAGCCTAAGCAAGGGAGTTTCCCTACACCACCGTATCCATTTCATACTATTTGTATGGATTTCATAGAACTGAATAAATGTGAGAATAAAAAGTATTGTCTTATCATTATAGATATGTTTTGCAAATGTGTGGAAGCTTTTCCAACTAAAAATCCAGATGTAGCTACTGTTGCAAAGGTCCTAGTTAAAGAAATTATACCTAGATTTGGCATACCGGAAAAGATTTATAGTGATAACGATACACATTTCGTGAACCAAACAGTGCAACAACTTAGTCGCTATTTTGGGATATCGTTAAAAAATCACTGCGCATACCACCCCCAATCTGCAGGATTAGTAGAGAGGCATAATGGGGTGTTGAAGAATAAGCTTAGAAAATTGATGAGTGAGACACAAAAGAACTGGGTGTACTGTTTGCCTCTAGCACTGTTGAGCATGAGAACTGTTCCAAATGCAAAGGGATTGGCTCCTTTTGAAACTCTCATGTCTACAAAGCAAGAGGCTGACAGTTCACTTGCAGGGTATATGAGACGATTTTTGAATAACAAACTTTTGCAGTTAAACTATGTTTCAGATAAAGAGCAACGAAAATCGGAAGCAGCAGTAGCCCCAGGCACCTGGGTCTGGGTGAAGATTGTGAAGAAAAAGAAATGGAGTTTTCCGAAGTGGGAAGGGCCATACCAGGTACTACTGTCGACACCCACTGCAGTCAAGATCGCGGAGCAAGCATCCTGGATTCATTTGAACACTGTAAATTGGTTAAGAACTTTGAATTGGACAAAAACCTTATTACTGTTGTACAACGAGAACAAAATAGCTAGGTATACAGTGAATAGAGACATTGAGCAACCTCAGAAAACTTGCATGATCATTTTGATAACTATGCTAATTACATTGTTCTTTTTGTTGTGGCCACTTTTTTTTCCTGCCACAAAAGTGGAACTGATTAAACGTGATGGGCCAAACATAGACTGGCATCCGAACTTTAACACTTATCAGGCAATTACACGTGTGTATGCTGAGACTTTTAATGTTTCGAACTGCTGGGTCTGCACGGCCATACCAACAGCATACGGGGGTTTATTGATGGCTGCTATCCCCCTAGGGGTCAATGAGACCTGGGAAAATCTGGTTTTTGACACAGTTGCTATTAAAGCATATGATAAAGTAGCACTGTATTTGCCTGTGACACAAAAAGGAATTGTATGTTTTTACAAAAATGATACCATACAAGTGGGTTGGAGCAAGTGTAATGTCACCGTACAATATAAATGTTATACAAAAGCAAATGATCTAGGTGGATCTTGTAGTACAGATTATAACTCATTTCTTAAATCTATGCATAAAACTCTTGATCAGGGAAAATGTAATCCTGTACTTTTTAAACAGTTATCTGTAATAGATAGGAAAATGTTTCATGCAGGGAAGTCATTTCGTAACAAAGTAACAACTAAAGTAGAGGACTGTTATTTTGTGTGTGGTAAAAAAGCATATAAATGGTTACCTGAGAATTGGTCTGGCAGTTGTTTTTTGGGATACCTGGTCCCGGCCATACAACACACTGCAGTTTTACCTCAGGGAAGTATTCGAAATACCCAAGATGTAACCAAAAAGACTGTTAAGAAACCTGAGAATCCAGTGGGACAGATCGAGGCAGGCTGGAAAGACCATCATAATGTGGGAACCAAACTTGCGCACATGGACTTGAGTGATGCTGTCATATCGTGGGCAGGCATATTACCTGCATATGGTGCAGTTAAATCGATTTGGGAGCTGCGAAAACTGCCTAAACTTCTCGAAGTAATGAGTAATGTGACTTTTTCTGCTCTTGAACTGATAACTGATGAACTGAATGCCATGAGAACTGTAGTGCTCCAAAATTGAATGGCTCTTGACTTCACCCTAGCGGCGAGGGGTGGGACGTGTGCTTTAATCAAAGAAGAATGCTGTGCATTTATTCCTGATCATCAGCATGAGATTAATGACCATCTTGAGGTAATTCAGCAAGTGTCGGCCATGACCAAACCAGGCCCAAACCCTCTGACAGACTTTTTCCAGAATTTATTTGGGGGGTGGGGTTCCATCCTAATGAACATATTGATTGCCATTGGGGTAGGATTACTCCTAATAGGAGTTTGTGTTTGTTGTGGAATCCCCTGCATGAAGAAATTAATCAAAGAATTCATAGACATATCAGTATCTGAGACTATGTATCAAAGTACTGAATTTGAAGAGCTGCTAGAATGTGAAACACTTTCATAAAAGTTTAAACTGAATGACTTTCTTAACTGCAAATCCTGATTGGAAGAGGTTAGGAAAGGAAGCAAACTGTTTATTCTTTTTGAAAATAGAATTAAGAAGTATTAACAGGAGGGAAATGTTAGAAAAATATGTATTAATGTGTGTATGCTTAATGCTAATTAATAGTTAAGAGAATTAACACGTTTTTCATTCTATTTTACATGCACTGTGTTATATATAAATTGAGTTTCATATGAGACTGAAAAAGATGCTTTTTGAAAACTGCAGTGTGCTTTCTGAAACTTGCAAGATGCCCTCTGACCTAGTAATTGCTAGCACAGCAATATTCATGTTTATGCCTTTTGGAAATGTACTTGAGAAGAAGGTGCTTATCTGCTAGGTCAGGAATGAATGAATGAACAATACTATATTCTGTAAATGTAATGATTCTAAACAATCAGCTCTGTTCGAAGCATGAGAACATGTAGAGCTGCAGAAGCTTAGAGATAATGTAGACAAAGGATTATTAGAGAAATGAACTGTTAGCTTTGTGCTTGAATTAGCCATAGTACCTTGAATGGTAACATAATATGTATCTAACTGGTAGTAATCAAGGCCATGTTGTTTTCCTCAGGAAGTTTCTCTGTAATAGCACATTTTTGTCTCTTTGCTGCAAGATTAAAGTGCCTTAACCTGAACCTACTGTGTTTTGATAATTTATAAAGTA
Organism: Protopterus annectens; assembly: GCF_019279795.1. Classification (NCBI taxonomy): domain Eukaryota; kingdom Metazoa; phylum Chordata; order Ceratodontiformes; family Protopteridae; genus Protopterus; species Protopterus annectens. Next base: position 1,188,551,334 of record NC_056725.1, on the reverse strand, counting down.
TATTTTTCCTTTGACAAAAGCCCTTAGTGATGAGGTGTGCCACATAGAAGGATTTCCTGACTGTTGTGGCGATGTGGTTATCGAAGCTGAGACCACTGTCACCTGTGTCCCTAAGTCGCTCATCACACTTTCAGTAATTTATGGGTACATGTTTTTTCCCAAAGGGGATAACTATACATTTCTTGGCATTAAGCTTGAGCCCATGGCTCTGGCACCAAGCATCTGTTTCTGTAAGGCCATTTTGTGGAATATCCACATCATTTGGGGATTCAATGATGGCTTACAGTTTGCAGTCATCTGCGAACTTTGTTAGCCAAAGTCCCTTAGTGTTGGTCTGTACTTCAGAGAAGTAGATGCCAAACAAGAGTGGCCCCAGGACTGAACCCTGAAGTACTCCACTTGTCACTTGTCTGGAGATGGATTTGGAGTTGGCTACTTTTACAGTCTGGGTTCTGTCAGTAAGTCAGTTGGCAACCCATCGAGTGACGTATGGATTTATGCCCAGCTTAGTAAGTTTATCTATGATTCCAAAGTGGGGGATGGTGTCAAAGGCCTTGGCAAGGTCCAGATAGGCTGTGTGGACCGCCTTACCCTCACCCACAGCTCTGGAGACTCATTCGAAGAAGTCAATCAGGTTCAGGAGACAAGATCGGCCCTTCATGAACACAAACTGAGTGGTGTCCAGTGTTTGAAGGTTGCCAATGTCTTTGTTTATAAGTTCCATTATAATGCATTCCATGCCCTTGCAAATCAGGCTCGTCAGGCTGATGGGGTGGTATTTCCCAGGATCCAAGGTGGATCCCCCTTTGTGAAGTGGGATAACTATAGCTGTGCACCACTCAGTGGGCACGGAGCCTGAGGTAAGGCTATGATTAAACATGACACTTAGGTGAGGTGCCAGTTCATTTTTTTAGTTCATGTAGTACACAGCCCAGGATGTCATCTGGTCCCATGGATGCTGTATTCTTAGCTTTGGAGAGTGCGGTTTCTACCTGTGTGGCCGTGATTACCGGAATTTGGCAATCTTTTGGTATTGAGATGGGCCCTTTAGGAGGTGAGAGGGGGTGAAGCTGGCACTAAATCAATCTGCCAGGATATTGGCAATATCCTTGGAATCAGTATATTTAATGCTATTCTGTTGTAGCTCAGAGCATATCTGAGCATTGCCATTTAGATTCTTGACATAACTATAGAATGCCTTGTGGTTGTCTTTGGAATCTTTGGCAATTTTATTTTCATAACTAGCTTTGGAGGATTTTATGAGGGATCTCAGCTTCTTATTGAGACTGGTAAGGGAGTTTTTTGCATCCTGGGATTTTCCTCTTTTCTGTAATAGTTTCTTTCCTCTGTTGTATAGTTTGTTTATGGGAAGGGACCACCAGATTGTCTTCCTTTTTTTGGAGGAGAGCATCTTGGTTCTATTTGGGATGGCGTGATTCATGCACGAGTGGATGTGCTCGTACAGTGCCTTAGTGTAGGATTCAGCAGTTGTGGTGTAATTCTTGACTCAAAGTGCTTGGACAAATATCTATGTATTGACAGTCATGGTTATAAAAAACACAAAACAAAATGAAAAATAACTCATTGCAAGAATGATAAATCTAAGACAATCAATGTCTTTATTGAGGTGGAAGCTTTGGCCCTACACTCACATGTTATATAATAATTCCATGGTCAGTCATGCAGGAATGTCAGCAGTTCTACAACTGCTTTACATTTAAAGTAAGAAGAACATCATATTCACAACTGCCTGCAGTACAGGGGTATCAAAATCCTGTTATACTGCACGTTGGGAAGGGTGATTTATAAATGAATATGTAGAATGTAAGACAGGAGGTGTGGTTTTGAGTCAGACCAGGATATAACATGACCAGCTCAATGCTTACAGTGAAAGAGATAGTAAAGAAAAGGCTATTGATGAGGAACAAATCCAACTGGATATTTCTAGACTTGGATAAATCAAATGATAATGTCTCAGGAAAGAAGATCTGGGCAGTCTTGCAATAGATTGAAGTCATTGAAACATTGGTAGAATTAGTGTAAGCTATGCACAAGGACCTAATGACACAAGTGCAATGTTTAGACTCACAGAGGTATCTCCCATGTGAGTGGATATGCACCAGGACTCAGCTGTTCAGCTATTCACACTAGTGATGGACTATATTAATAATCAGGTCAGAGGGAACATAGCAGCATGTCACACTATAAGCAGACTCTGAAAAGGAACTTCATGAAATGATAAGAGACAAGAAGGCAAAGTTGAAGGCAGAGGGGATGAAAGTGAGCATAGACAAGACAGCTATCATGGCAACAAATGGGAGAATCAGAAAAAGAGCACAGAGATAGAATAAAAATAGTGGAACAGATTAAAAGCTTCAAGCATGTGGTAGAGGTAGTTGAGAAGAAAGGAAGTCTGACTGTAGAGGTCAGACCTAGAATCAGAGGAGTTGTGTAGCCAACTGACACATGGTGTTTGGGTAGTGTGCATACCCCTCAGCTGTACAGATTTTTGCAGAATGTCCAGATTTTTGCCTCAAAAAGTTGGTCTGTTCCTCATAAAAGTTTTGTTTTTCTGGCAAATCAATGAGATGATCTGAAAAATGACATTAGTAAATCATGTCATACATTTGAATTTCAGACTTCACATCCTTTAGAAAATTCAATTCAATACACACCCTGCAATTCTAGCAACTTTTTAAGCTTATAAGAACAACATTTGAAATCTGTCCCTATTTTGGGCCTTTGTACCCTCATTATGTCAGGCTTTGTCCAGATTTCTTGGCCTAAAAGGTTGAGAGGCATGGTAGTGTGTGGCAAAAGGATACGAAAGAAGACAAAATTCTGGTTAAATGATTCCCTATGTCCTGACACTGTGCTACGGAAAAAGAACTGATAAGTTAAAGTACAATATGATGCAAATACCATCTTACATAAAACAGGTTAAATATTTTCCAGACCACCAAGACATCAGAGTCAAATCAGGGAAAGCATGGCCATACTCTCCAGGAAGTAAAAGTATGGTTAGTTACTGCTATTGTGAGTGAATGCTCATACACATGTTGTCTTGCCTTGACTGATAAAGCATGGTGCAATCATTGGTGCTGCAGTCATATACATTTCTTCCACTTCACTCAAAGACATTTGGTTGTTAACCATATTAAAAATAACTTTAGTATATACACATGATGGATGGTAACTATTGAAGGGAAAAATACTACACTGTGGTTGTTACATTTATCTGGGCTTCCACATATGTGAAAGGATATTCACACACTGGAGGAGTAGAAATGGCCTAGTATAAATGGTAAATAGCAATGCATGCTAGCAGTGGTAACCATAGACAATGTTAAGTTTAGTGAGCACAGATGCACACTTGCTGGGATTAAACTGGAAGGCTATTGACTACTAAGTAGTAGTCTAACAGTGTTTGTCATATATTGTGAAGATATAAAAAAGAAATAAGTGTGCCATACCCACAAACCGCCTCTCGCACTTCAAAGCAGGAGTACGCACATTCTACAGTAGACTGTGATGATATTTTTACAACTGCAGTGCCACAAAGTAGTGCAACATAAAAAGGCTTATTATCCAAACCAATAGTATCCACCATGACTCAGTGGAGGATGGCCCATAGCAGTACTCATATTGCCAGGAACACAGTCAGAAACAGGAAAAGTAAGACAGATAAAAGGGGAAGCATAAAACTAACAGGCAAAAGAACACAGAGCATTATGAGAGGATAATGTGCATGTTTAGTCAGAGGAGGTGCACACAAGGACACCTGCAATCCGGGGAAGGAAGTGTGAGATGTAGAGATACTATGAAGCCAGTGCTAGGCACTAGGACAGGGTGTCAAGTGTATACATATAGCACATGTATTGCATAATACAGAGGAAGAGTGATGGATGTTTCACAATTGATGGGCACGTACAGACAAAGGATGAAAAACTGGTGGCTGGTAAGCTGGGATAGCACACAGGGTATCAGATGTCACAAAACAGGACAGGTACACATCTGGTGAGGGAGATGGTAGGATGCTGAGGACTGTCATATAATATTGACACTCCAGGGAAGGATGTGCCTGAACCAGATGAGGGTTCAGCATATGCACTGTGACTCAACATTGCACCACCATGGACTCCACTCTGTGGTGTTCAACTTATGGCAGGAGGCAAGCTACAACTATTAAATGGCAGTGCTTGACTAAAAGATGCTTCATGTTTCTGTACCAGAGCCTGGTTGTTGTGGGGCTTTGTGGCTACAGGCAGCACCTGTTGTGGATGTCTCACTGGGGTGTCAGGCATGGAGACCCCTTGGAATGCCAGAGCCTCATCAGATCATCTCCAACACCTAAGGTTTGCCATACTGACTATTCCTGTGTAGACAGAAGATACAGTAGGAATAAGGGAAACAGTAGATTTAGGACTCTATGAAGTCAAAAGAACCTATATATAATGTAAAGTGATTATGCTGGAACAATATACCTCCTCCTCAGGGACGTGTTTTTTCCTTATTTACCTACACATTTCTATGTAGTTTCCTATTATTCATCTACACAGTGGAATGTCGACAATTGTTGCATTAAGGCATGATACATAAAGTAATTTTCCCAGCAGCAAGAATAATTAGATGAAAAACTGCTTGCTGTTACCTAACAGTATCACTGAAGCAGTTACATACAGCTCTGGAGTGATCTCAGGTGATGCAGATATTAAAATTCAAATGGAAATAAGGTTGATACTTTTAGGTGCTGGATTGTGAGCAAAGCACACAGGAAGATACGAAAGAGAGGGAAAGTCAAGCTTTAGGTAAGGAGAGGAACTTGCTAGTATAATCTTCTAGCGCTCATTAGTATGAGCTGGATAGATGAGAATGGGAGGAGCTTCCAACTAAGGGGAAGGAACTCCCCAGTATGATCTTCTAGTGCTCATTAGTATGAGCTGGATAGATGAGAATGGGAGGAGCTTCCAACTAAGGGGAAGGGACTCCCCAGTATGATCTTCTAGTGCTCATTAGTGTGAGCAGAATAGATGAGAATGGGAGGAGCTTGCAAACACATATTTGTACTAAGGGCAGGTAACTCAAGTGGCACTAAGTATAAAAGAGACACACAGGTTAGCTGGGTGGACCCTCAGTATTCAGGACCTATGGAATACACTGAAAGAGTAAAAGTATTAATAGCTCAAAGGGGGTGACTTCAAAAAATTATTACTTTCATGCTTATTGACAACAGTCAATGAAAGAGAGATGGAAGGGAATTATATAGTCAAATTAACATAAGGGGAAGACAACAACACATCCACTGGGTTTAAGAACATATTAAGAGCAGGGAATGAGGGGAGGGAGGGAGGGTGAAAATTTTTTCAGCCAGTTAGGTCTGTTGTGGATCAACTTTAAACTGGCAAAAACTAGAGGAGCAGGCTTGATAAAAAGCTCTTGGGCCCCAATTAGACTAAGCAATCACACTTCTACACTTCAATTTTTCCATAAAAACATAGTTTTGCAGAATTCAGTGGATTGTGCCAAGTTCCACACAAGATTTGTGGCAAGCCACATTATATGCAAATGTGCCCTGGCCTAACTAGCATAACTCAGAGCAATGCAGACACAACAAATAACCATCAATATCAGTATAGTTACAGTCAGGTATGGCAAACAATGTATTACAAAGAAATCTCATCCATAAAATGATATATGTACATTACCAAAGTTGGTATGTGGAAGTTATACATACTCAATGTAACGTGAGTAATAGGTAGAAAACACTGGCTGAAGACAAATGTGCATCAGCAACAGTCCTGAAAAGTGGCAAATATCCACAATATGTTAAAGTATCATTGTAAAATGCAGGCAGACGTATATACAAACACCCACTGTTAATTGCAGAATTTATTATAATCTGCAAAAGTTGTAATAAAAAAATAATCAATTAAGGTGAAGTGACAGTCCCGGGTGCATTGCTAGTGCTAACAGTAGCTAACAATGGGTATGGGACATTTGTGGGGAACACAAGTAATGCACACATCCGATGAAGCTGGGGGATAAAGTAGATATGAGGTGAAGTCAAGTCAAAGTCAAAGAACACTTTATTGTCATTCAGAACTACACCACAGTGTAGGTGAACGAAACTGTGATGCTTTGTTCCCAGTGCAAAAACATACATACAGAGAAGGAGGAGAAGAAGAAAATAACATAATAAAAATAAAAATAAAAAATAGAATAAAATAATAACATAATGACCAGATGCACTTTACATATAAATAGAAGTGAGTAACAATGTATGCATGACATTAGTATAACATAAGAACTAAGCAGCATATGGAATGGTCAGCATGAATATTGCACAGTGTGATTTATATAGCACTTGAAAAAGTCCTTAGGTAAGGTAAGGTGTGAATCGATGTTAAATATACGCATCAGTTAGTTATTGCACATGAAAAAGCTTAATACCTATAGTGCAATACAGCCTGGATATGAAAGGATCTGTACAGTCAGATAAATAGCATAACTATGTGGTAGCAGGGGAAGAATGCATTGACGGTCTCCTAACTTGTTTTTCACAAGAGTTCAATAATCTGCTGGAGAGAGGAAAGAAACTGTTGTTAAGTCTAGAAGTCCTACAATGCATACTTCTGTAGCTCCTACCTGAGGAGAGGCGGGAGAACATAATTTGCTGGATGCAAAGGATCATTGGATATCCTCCTGACTCTACTGATGCAGCATGATTCATGTAGGTCTTCCAGAGGTGCAAGAGAGGATCCAATGATTTTCCCTGCTGCCCTTACAACTCACCTAAGAGCCTTACAATCAGAGGTGTTGCAGCCCCCATAGCAGACAGTGATGTTATTGGTAACAATGCTTTTGATGGTACCTCTGTATAAAGTTTGGAGGATGTTTTTTGATAGTTTTGTCTTCCTCAGTTTCCTTAGGAAGTACAAGTATTGCTGAGCATTTTTGACCATATAAGATACACAGACTGACCATGACACAGGAGACGAAGGAGAGGCAGACAAGAGGGCTGATGGAATAGAAAGGTCAGAAGCAATGTTAAAGGGCTGTGGGCACTGGCTATAAACATGTCTGTGTACAGACAGCAAACGCAATACAGTAATGTGCAGCAGTTAAACAGCAATTAGTAAAAGTATATAATGAAAGTAGAATTAAATATCACATACCCATAAATACTGCCAAGCTAACATAAGATGGCAGGTGGCAAACTCACAAAAAATGATGCAAATAGAAAGTGTAAATGTATATGAAAGATCAAATGACAATCATATATATGCAATTATGGCATACCATCTGCGGGTGAATGACACATACATACTATAGCCTTAAAATGTGTGTCTAATGTGCTTGTAATGTTAGGGACATCGACATTTACATAATGGGCTCAAAATAACAAACAATATTCCCATCACCTTATGTACAAACCATATCATGTAAGTCAAGTGCCAGTGTACTGCCTGCCAATATCAAGGTGAGGTAAGAAATCATAATAGTAAAAATGGAATTGCAACATAACATATGTGACATAGAAACATTTAAAATGGCCTGTTAAGGAGGACACAATCACACACATGCAGATACATATCTTAAACTGTTAGTATGTAATTCACATGGCAAGGAGACATTCTTACAATGAGGCCAGGCCAGGCCCAGGGGGAGGATGCCCCCCCCCCCATTGTAGAAGGAAGTAGCAGTCCACAAAAGTCACAAAATCCGGTAGGCCAAAGAAGAGCCATAAAGATGATAGAGTGGACTATTGAGGATAAGAAAGAAATTATGTATTGTTACTATTATGCAAAAAGCCCAGAATTTCCAGACAGCGGATATACAAAAAGATTAAGAGATAAATTAGAGGAAAGAAAAATACTTCCACAGGAAAAACTGTGAGAAGCTTCAAATTTGTGTTCATTAATACAACAGATTTTTAGATCAAGAAACTTTGATCTGCTTGGAAGAAGAAGCATCTGAGAAAGTGCGAAAATGTAAACAACAAAACCTAGATTTTTTTGAAAACTATAAAAAAAGAAATATGGACAGGGGAAAGAAAGAGATATTTGATATAGTGCAATATTAATGCAAAGGTGAAAGTCAAATGAATTAATATAAAGAAGGTACCCCCAAGATATTCAAAAAGAAATACAGGCAAAGGCATCCAGATATGGAAAATTTCACAATAAAAAAATAATATCACAAAGATGGAACGTAGAAAAGAATGTTAGTAAAGTGGAAGTTAAAAAAAATAGAAGTTGAAGTTATGGAGTGCATGCAAAGTGAAGGATTTAATGTAGAAGATCTAACACAGATTACATCACTAAATAACCAAATTGTAGGCAAAGCAACGAAAGGAAAACAGACACAAACTTTTTAGTGCTTTCATTTCAAATTTAATAAAACAGAACTTCATCAGAAACAGACCCATCAATTAAACTCACTTTTAAATACAAAATTCAAACAATCACATGATAAGACGCATCAAATAAAACATCACACGAATACTCATGAACTATGATGCCACAAATAAAAATATGCTTAAAAAGACAGTCTTTACAACTTTTGTGCTTGCAAGAAGCACTTTATATTTATTACTTCATTAAGACCAGGGGGCTGGTCCGCCATTAGCAAAATCTGCCACAAACTCTCTCAACATTCCAAAAAGGTTTTATAATCCCCACTAAATAAATCTATTTTAACCTTTTCCAGAATGAAGAAAAAAAATTTCTTAAAATTGGGCCATACTACAGAATGTCTTGATAATGCATTGGATAAATCCTTTTTCTTTATAGCCAAAACATGTTTGTATATCCATTTATTTAAAGCTCTTATAGATTTGCCTATATAAAAATAATCATATGAATCGCAGAAAGCACAGTATACCACATTATTAGTGTTGTATGTGTAATGTTCCTTAGCCCAAATTGTTTTATTAAGATGCTTAAAAACAAATGTGGAAGTACAAGTGAGAAATCTACATTGTCTACACTGCCCACATGCATAAGTACCTGGATTACAACTTTCAGTTGGCAAAACTTCACTAGTACTTTTCTTCAAAATAGACTTAATGTTAATGGTCCTCTTAGAAATAAAAATCGTTCTGTCACCAAGTACCCTAGTTAATTCAGGATTTCCTAAGATGACCTTCCAATTATCCAGAAGAATAGACCTGATTACTCCCATTTCATTTGAAAAGGGGAATGGGGAAAGCCAAAGTGTAATTTTTAGTGACTCTGATGAAATTACTTACAGTGTTGTTCATCTCTAGTGCCAATGACTGCTTAAAACTTAAAATAGGGCAGGCCTTATGGTCTCTCAATACTTTGACCTCAGAAGAAATCTGGTCTAATCAATGAGAATTATAACCCCTTTGGAGAAAGAAAAACGGGAAAGCTTATCCATTTCATCCAAAAATACTTCATCTTTACTGGGCAAATGACTAAGATGAATAAACTGGCCCTTTACTACCCTTCTTTTCATATGGCCATGATGCAAACTTTCTTGGTGTAAATATTGGTTGACAAACATTGATTTCCTATAAATGCTACTTGCAACACTTTGGTTTACTCGGTCAAATGTTAAATGTACATCTAGAAAATCAATGTGTTCACCAAAATGACCAACTGTAAACGTAAGGAAGTCAGTGGTACTATTAAAATCATGTACAAAAGAAAAAAATAAGACTCCTGATCTCCCTTCCATAGAAAAATCAAATCATCAATATAGCATCTATAAAACGCTATATTGTCTGCCAAAGGGTGTGTAACAAGATGTTTCAACTCCCACATGGCCATGACTAGGTTTGCAAAGGATGGTGTCACACAGGACCCCATATATGTTGAAACATGCCATTTTCAAATTTTGTCTAAACTAGTGTAATGAGTCAAATATTCTCTCATAAATTCTATACCTGTGTCTTGATCAATACAGGTATATAGAGAAATGACATCAAGAGATACAAATTTGAATGGAATGTTATTAAACTTTTCTTGGCTCAATAACTCTAGCAAATGCCATGAGTCACGTAGGTAAAATTTAGACTTCTGAACTATAGGATTCAAAATTTTGTCTAACCAGATGGAAATAGGTTCTGTTTTCAAAAAACTGGCTGACACTACAGGCCTAAAAGGAGGTTGAAGTCTGTCTTTGTGGATTTTGGGAATTCCAAATAGTGTGGCCAGTTTAGGGTGTTCAGCTTGTATATAGAATAATCCAAATTTCCCTGGCTAAACAAATCAAACAAACATGTATCAAGCCTTAAAAAGCTTTGTCTGATAAAGTCAGTAGTAACTTTTCTATAAAAATATTTAATCATTTAACATATTTTGAATTGCTGTACTGTATTCCAAAGACTTCATAACTATATTGGAACCCCCTTTATCAGCTTTCATTACACACCATTCTCTGTTAGATGCTAACCTATCTATAGCCAATGATTCTCCGTGAGGAAGATTGCATTTAATGTGAGAAACACCACAAGAATTTTTAAAGTGCTGTTCGCATAATGAACCAAAAACATACAAGGTAGAATTTAACACTGGATTATAAACACTTTTTTCTTTGCATCAAAATCTGTAAAAGCTGCCCCTGTTACTCCATCAAAAATGTATTTGAGATTGAGCTTTCTTAAATATAACTTCAGGTCTAATATTAATCTAGGCATATTGACTGTATTAGAAGGAATAAAGGAAAAAACACTTCTTAAAACAGATACTGCATCATCACATAAAACATCACCAGTTAAATTAAGAACATTAATTTGAAAACTCAGTTCTTCTTACGTCCCTTCCCTTTCCCCTTGTTCCTCATTTGGACTTTGTTGGACAATCTGGTGGTCTTTTTGTTGCCCAAACTGTCCATCAAAAAAGGACCAGAATTATTAACCACTTGGACTGGGAGAACTGAAGATGTAGTGGGAATCATATTGTCATAAATAGATGTCCCATTTTATTTTGCCCATGAGTATCAACTGTAGGCTGTACAGAAGGAAGTGGAACATTTGAAGTGTTTGGATTAATTTCACTTAATGAGTCTTTACCAAAGCCACCCTTAGCATCTTTAATGGTCTTAACAGGGTAAGCTAAATTGGAAGCATAGGCAGCAAGGTCCCTCCTCAATTTACCTTGCTTCCGATAAATAACAGAAGCTCTATGCCTTTCCACTTTAGCTGAAATGCCAAAGTATTATGTTGAAAAAGCACCACAAGCATCTGATGTTTTAACTTTGAAGTCCAATTTCTACATTTCACTTGTAAGTTGAACTAGTTCGAATTTATAATGCTCAACCAACAGTCTCATGTAGGAAAGCCCAGTGTTATTAAATAACTCCACAAGCTGCTTATAGAAATTGTCCCCTCGTCTAACAAAATTGGGAAATTTGTATGTTCTGAGACCGAAAGGAACACAATTTAAATTGATGTTTTCTTCCAAGTAAAACATTTCTAATAGCAATGAAACAATCTTTGTGCACAGTCTCTCTAATTGAAAAATATTATTTTTACAATTATCATGACTATCACCCACACAGTTAGCTTCTTGTGCACTTACTTGTATGTGGACTGAGTTCTCTGTAGACAAACGAAACAGATTGTCAAAGTCCTGGAAAACACTGATTAACAAGTCATTGTTGTTCTTCTCGTTGTTGTTAACAGTTCCATTCTCCAAATGACCTGCATTACATACTACTTCAGCCAAAGAAACTGGAACTGAAGTGGAGACAGTGTGGTTTGCATCTGTGATGTCATCATGCCTCCCTACTTGGATGCCCCTGTTGCCAAGGTGATTAGACAAACCTTTGCTAACTGCCCCAGTGATGATTTATGTAATTTGTTCACTAAATGCTGCAAAATGCTCAGGTACAGAATGGATGGTCAAATTAAGCAATGTGTCCTGTGTAGAATCCTCTCCTGCCATCGCCACAATAGTGTAAACACAAAAGTAGTAAACCATGTAGCAACCACACTAAACTAAATAACCAAACCGTAGGCAAAGCAATGAAAGTAAAATGGACACCAACTTTTTAGCACTTTTGTTCCAAATTTAATAAAACAAAACTTCATCAGAAACACACCCATCAATTAAACTCACTTGTAAATAAAAAAATTCAAATAATCACATGATAAGACACATCAAATAAAACACCACATGAATAATCATGAACTATGATATCACAAATAAAAAAAATGCTTAAAAAGATAGTACATCTTTACAACATTTGTGCTTGCAAGAAGCACTTTACATTTATTACTTCATTAAGACCAGGGGGCTGGTCCGCCACTAGCAAAATCTGCCACAAACTCTCTCAACATTCCAAACATGTTTTATAATCACCACTAAACAAATCTGTTTTAACCTTTTCCAGAATGAAGAAAGAAAATTTCTTAAAATTAGGGCACACTACGGAATGTCTTGCTAATGCATTGGATAAATCCTTTTTTCTTTATAGCCAAAATATGTTTGTATGTCCGTTTATTCAAAACTCTTATAGTTTTGCCTATATAAAAATGATCACATGAATCACAGAAAGCACGGTATACAACATTATTAGTGTTGCATGTGTAATGTTCCTTAGCCCAAATTGTTTTATTAAGATGCTCAAAAACAACTGTGGAAGTACAAGTGAGTAATCACAGCATGGTGGAGTGGGTCCCCAATGTAAGGAGATGCAGGAAGATCAGGAGACATCTGAAGAACAAGAAGTATGGACATGGGAAAGAAAAAGAGATTTCATATAGTGTAATATTTATGCGAAGGAGAAAGCAAAACTAACCAATACAAAAAGAGCAGCACCAAAGATATTTGAAGATAAATACAGGCAAAGGAATCCGGATATGGAAAACCTTACAATACAAAAAATAAGAAGACAAAGAGGAAAAGTAGAAAAGGAGATTAGTCATGGAGAAGTTAAAGGAATAGAAACTGAGGTTATGGAGTATCTGCAAAGTGAAGGATTCAGTGTAGAAAATCTAATGCAGAAAACACCACAACAGGATAGAACAATGGATACCCAAATTAAGGGGAAACCAGTGGAACAGGAAGCAATTGGTCAGGTGCCATATCAAGACATTTTGGAGCCTTCCATAGGAAATGAGTATAAATGTTCAGTTGAAGCTAGATAGCAAGGGAAGGAACAAAAAACTGTGGAAACTCTGATACAGTCAATGTTGAGGAGTGATAGGCCAGTGAGTTCCCATATGACAGACCAATGGATGCCACAGGATGAAATTGAAGAGAAGGTGACACAGGAAGATGCTATGAACTTTCTATAGAATGCCCGCAGGCAATGGAAAACAAGGGATGTGCCCTCAGTTTGGAAGAAAATGAGCGAAGAGAAGAGTTGCTTGATTTAATAGCTATAGATAGATATTTTAAGATCAACAAAAGAAATAGACTACAGAAGGTTAATAAAACCTCAAAAGTCAGAAGTCTGATAAAACAAATGAACACAGTAATTAGGACTGTCCATACAGATCCATGCAATATAACAGAAGTAAACAGGATATATTATTGTGCAGCTAAACTAATAACTGGTAAAGTTCTACCACAAGAACACAGGGTAGTGAGGGAAAGGAAGGGGAGAAATCAAATACCATCATGGAAGTATCGAATAGAGAAAATATAAAGCAATTAAGACAAGAAATGTCACTGTTACAAGACTATAGAAGAGGGAATAGATCAACAAAAATATTAAGAATGATAGATGTGATAAAAGTAATGTACAATATTAGAATAGACAAGGATCTATCATGCACTATCACAAATAACAAATTAAAAATTTCAGCACAGGCAGAAAAACTTAGAAGCTACAGAGATAAATATAAAGGAAAAGTACAAAATAAAAATGTATTGATGACCCAAAAAAGTTTTATAAAGAACTGGGAAACAAGTTAAAAGGAATTGAAAGACTGCCAAAAAAGAAGAAACATGCATTTTGGAGAAGTATCTATGAAAATCCTGTGGAACACAACAAAGATGCTAAATGGATAAAAAATGTAAAAGAAAGAATAAGAAGTTTAAAGGTACAGGATATGAACTGGGATGAAATAACAGCTAGAGAGATTGAAACAAAGTTAAGAAAAGCCTCTAACTGGAAAACCCCAGCCTAGATGCAGTACCTAATTTCTGGTTAGAAGTATTAACATCTTTTCACGGAGATTTAGCCGTGAGTAAGAACTATTTATATGTGCACCCCAAACAAACACCAGCCTGGCTAACAACAGGTAAAACAATGCTCCTACTTGCCTGCAAGCTACCCCGAAAACTATAGACCAATAACTTGCCTTCTGATGAATTGTAAACTATACACTGGACTTGATACCAACAGAGATTATAGACATTTAGAAGAAAATGTAATTAAGGCAGTAGAACAAAAGGGAAATAAAAGAAAGTCATATGAAACAAAGGATCTTTTGTTGTTAAATAAAGTCATAGTGGGGAACTGTAAAAAGGGGAAGAATCTAAGTGTGGCATGGATTGACTACAAAAAAGCCTTTGATAGTATCCCACATTCATGGATAAAACAGTGCTTAAAAATGTATAAGATACACCCAAAACTGATTGACTACATTACAGTAACCATGAAACAGTGGCAGACCACTTTGCAATTAAGCCATGATAAAGGGGAAATTATTATCCCAGGCATAAAAATTCAAAGGGGGCTATTCCAGGGTGTCACTCTGTCACTGTTGCTATTCTGTCTTGCCCTTAATCCATTAAACTGTCTACTTAATAGCTTAGGCCATGGCTATAATTTGGCTCCTAGCAAACAACAAAGTCTAAAGACTTTTCATCTTCTTTTTCGATGATTTAAAATTGTATAGCTCGTCAGATGAGGAACTAAAAGCACAGCTGCAGGTTGTCAAAACTTTTTCAGATGATATTAGAATGTCATTTGGTCTTGATAAATGTGCAAAATCAACCTTTAAAGCATGAAAACTGCAGCACCAGGAAAACATCAGTTTGGGACAAGACTGTGATATAAAAGAACTTGAGCAAGAGGGAGTGCATAAATACTTGGGAACTGATGAAGAATCAGCAATAAAACATGAACAAATGCGAATAAAACTTAATAAGGAATACTTTAGAAGACTTAAATTAATCCTGAAAACAGCGTTGACATCTAAGAACAAAATCTAAGCTATAAACCAATTTGCTTTTCCTGTCCTAACTTACAGTTTTGGAGTGACTGATTGGCCGCAAAACGTGTTAGATAGATTAGATATTAAAACAAGAATGACGATACATGCTCATCAAATGATCTATAAAAATCAGTGCATACCAAAATTATATATTCCCCGTTCAGAAGGAGGGTTGGGCCTTCTTGAAACTGATTACATGCATAGATCTGCAATCGTGGGACTCCACACATATCTGCTGACCTCACAAGGCCCAAATGTAGCGAAAGTTTTGAAACATGAGGAGAATAAATCTAAGATGACTTTGCTGCTTAACCTAGCAGAAGCATATTAGCGTCAAGCAGGAATGGAAATCAAACCAGAAGTAGATAAAGGTTAGGCAGCAAGTGAATGTGCCAAAGAACAAAAGAAAGAATATAATTTGAAGGACCGATGAAAAGGCAAGAAATGTGTATACACATAAATATAGTTGCAAATATAGAAAACTTCTGGAAGAACCACATGTTGATCAGGAATGAATGCAGAAATGGTTAAGGAGAGGTGAATTCAAACCAAGAGATGAACGGTTAATATTGGTGGCCCAAGATAGTATGTTATGTACACGCTGGTTTACAAAGTCCATTGAACATGTGTGAGAAATGGACAAATGTAGGTTTTGTAAAACTGAATTGGAAACAGTCGCATACCTTGTTGCTGGCTGTGATATACTAATGGCAGAAGGACTGTATACTGAAATGCATAATAATGTGGCAATACTGTTGCACTGGGGTTTGTGCAAACATTATGGTACTGAAGTGGCTGAAAAACACTGGAAACATGAACCAGAAAGCATCATAGGATCATCTATTACCAACAGTTCAAAAGATAGCTGCTAGAAATCTGGATATAGTGGTCCAAAGAAAAGAAGAAAAAAATAGCATTGATTATTGGAATCACCACACCCAGTGACTACAGTGTCCTGCACATAGAGAGACACAAAGTTATAAAATATCAGGATTTGCAAGTAGAAATGAGCAACGTGGAAGAAAGATAACCAGAGAGTTCCAATAGTAGTAGGAGCAACAGGTCTTATAAAAAAGAGTTTACAATCATATTTAGACATGCTATCAATAAGTGTAACTCCATACAAATTGCAGAAGGAGTCATTACTGGGCATGTTGCGGGTGCTGCGAAGAGCACTTTTGGCTGACATCAAAGAGTGAAACAATACTAATTTCATGAACTTTAATCGTACTTTGACTTAGGAATGGGGTCCATTCCCAGCATGTTTTTTAGATACCCAAGAGATATGGAGAAATTAAACAAGGAGTATCATAGCCCAAGGTGTAGCACACATTAAATATATATACAGGTTGAAAGGTATGCCAGCATAAAAGAACAATGACAAACACACCTTGTAATGAATATAATTATAGTACACCAACATAATGTAAGAGAATAACAACATATTACATGTGCAACTGACAACATCAGCATGCCATATACTTGACTGATGTAATGATTGTCTACCAAACATTATGGTCACAGAAGGACGTGGAAGTAAATAGTGTGAGAAGAAATAGCCAGGGAATTGTTATGGCTAGGTTTGTATAGGCCTAGGGCTGATAGCCTAGTACCAACCTATGAACCTATGAACCTATGACGTAATGCAAGTATAAAGGTTACATTACTGGACAGTAAGAAAGATGTAAGAAATGCAGAAGAAAAGCTGGAAATACTGAGGGTGCCTAAAGCAAAGACACCATCATGACACATATATATTAATACTCTATAGACACACATCAATGTCTGTGCATGCCTAGTAACATGTTAAACTACAGTACATAGTATAAGCATCTACAAGAAAGCACATAAGAGATCAGTATAATATCTGTTAATATAAGTGCATGTTTGACACTACCAACATTCCAGATGTAGAAACTCCATCTACAAACAACCTCAAGGCTATGTTCCTAAACACTAGGAGTCTTAACATGAATTTGCACTCACTAGTAGCAGTCCTTACTCTGGAAGACGTAGATATTTATGCAGTCATGGAGACCTGGTTCAAGGCTGTGAAGACCACCTGAGCCATACCGAGTTACTCCTCCTTCCACACTTTCAGACCACAAACTGAAGGTGTGAAAACTAAAGGAGGCAGAGTATCAATATTCATTAAAGATAAATACACATCCAGATTGGTTAAACAATGTGATTCCCTGGAGATACTTCAGATGCAATTAACTGTTGGTAGGACACCTATTCAAGTCATTGCCAGCTACAGACCCCCCTCCATAAATCAGGACACCCACTCTGCCTATTTGGATCTACTTGAGTCTATCAAGATACATCCAAAGACCATGGTTTTGGGTGACTTTAATTACCCATCCATTGGTTGGGTAAATTACTCATGCTCAAACTCACTTGCTCAAAGGTTTCTTGACTTTGTTAACTTCAGTGCCCTGGACCAGCTGCTTGACATCCCCACAAGAGGTGCCAATATCCTGGATCAGGTGCTTCCCAATATGGAGGGCCACTGTAGCATCCTCACTGTAAGGTCTTCCCTGTTGAGATCTGACCACACATCAGTCTCACTCGAAGTAACTATTATACCTGCCTCCTCCCCCTCCAGCAGTAACTCAACTAAAAAACTTCTTCAAAATAGATTGTAACCTCTTACAGAATGGCATAAATAGCTTCAATCCACCTCCCCCCTCAGATGGAACTGGCAACTATTCCGAGTTCTACACCAGTGCTTTATACAAACACCTATATAACTGGATTGACTCAGTTGTACCAGATAGGACCAAAACAAGCTCCTCAAAGAAGAGCAAACCTGCCTGGTAGACAACTGCCATTAACAGGCTTTACAATAAGAGGAAGAAATTGCTAAGAGTAAGAAGGAGTGAGCCCCAAACTGGAAACACTCCCTCTTCAGCTTAAACAAGCAAATAAGACTTCTTGTAAAGATCTCTAAAGCAAACTACAAATCCAGATTAGCTTCCTCAACTAAGGACAACCATAAGGCATTCTTTAGTTATATCCTTAATCTAAAAGGAAAGGCCCAGATTTGTGATGAACTGGTAGTCAATAATACCACATATACTGAGCCTGTGGACATAGCTAATCTGTTAGTAAACAGGTTCTGTGAAAACTCCACTCCCCTGTCCCCAACACACGTCTAAACAGCAGGTCAAAATGCCCTCGCTAAGGCCAAAAACACATCTGTGGGACCCAATAACATCCCAGGCTGCATCCTACATGGGTTAAAACAAGAATTAACAACACCATTGGGTACTCTTTTCAATCAAAGTTTAAGCACCAGATTCATCCCCGCTGAATTGAAAATGGTTACCGTTATCCCCTTGCACAAAGGTGGTGCTTCCACTGACCCCAGGAACTATAGACCTATTAGCCTAACTAGCCTTGTCTGCAAGGTCATGGAGCAAATCATCATGGACCTTATCAACAAAGATATAGGCAATCTCCAAACAACTGACCCTACTCAGTTTGGATTTGTCATAGGGAGATCATGCTTGTTAAACCTGGTGGACTTCTTTGATACAGTCACCAAGTCCCTGGTTGAGGGGAAATCTGTGCATACAGCCTACTTAGACTTAGCCAAGGCTTTTGACACTATCCCCCACTCAGCCATCATTGACTAACTCACCCAGCTAGGTATCAACTGTTATATCATTAGATATATCACTAACTGGCTCACTGATAGAACCCATATAGTCAAAATAGGGAAATCCACCTCCAGTAGCACACCTATAACCAGTGGTTTTCCACAAGGGATCAGTCCTGGGACCTCTACTGTTTGGAATCTATTTCCAAGCAAAAACTAAAAGACTGTGGCTGACAACATTTGCTGATGACTGCAGTCATAGAATCTCCAAACGATGTCAACATCTACAAGAGGGCCCTACACAAACAAATGATTGATGCCAAATTCATGACCTTAAACTCAATGCAAAAAAATGTATTACCATCCCGTTTGGTAAGAGCAGTATTCCTGTTACTTACCACATCAATAGCAACACCTTATGTATGCACTCAGTGGTGAGAGACCTGGGCACACAGGTTGACAGCAATCTTACCTTTGATCACCATGTCTCCAAAGTGATAAGAAGGGCATTCTATATTGCTCATCTCATAAGTAATGGCATTGCCTCCAGAAAAATAATGTTATAACCTCCCTGTACCCTTCCCTCATCAGGCCAATAACTGAGTACAATGCACCTTTTGGTATGTACCTTTCCAAGCACCTGCAGCAATTGGAGAGACCATAGAGGTTCCGCACAATGAAAATTCAAGGTCTTAAGCATCTGTCCTATGTTGATCACCTGAAATCACTGTCACTTTATTCTGTTTCATACAGACTACTCAGAGGCGATATCTGCCTTGCATATAAGGCAATCTCTGACCCCCCTCTATTGGAAATGCTGCATATCTGCAAGTCAAATGGTACACAGGTTAATCACTCTAAAGACCTTAACCTGGTATGTGACATTAATAGAACCTGCTGGAATGACAGATTTGTCTCCCAGAGGTTACCACACTTTTGTAACAGATGCCATTTCATGTCAAACAGTGCACCTCATTGGCACTCTTAAAACGCAATTTAGACAATTGGATGGGTAATTGTAAATTCACCCTGGAGGATCCACCTGTATCCCTCTTAGACAGGGGCAATAGCTGCTGATCATGGAAATAAGGGTAGAACTTGGCTAGGCCTGTAAGGGCCTTAGAGCCATCAGTCTAGTAACTTCCTATGATCCTATAATCCTATGAACATATCATATATCTGCAAAAAAAACTCATACACAGGTGTGGCACACATATACAACATACACACACACACACACACACACACACACACACACACATATATATATATATATATATATATATATATATATACATACATACATACACACGAGTATCACTCCGTGTAGATTGTGAGTAGTAGTACCTGCAGATGATCACACTATAGTGATCACCACACCCACAAATATATATTGAGGTGTAAGTGATAGAACTGCAATAAGTGCTATGTTTAATGCATGTAAAGATCACATGCATCAGATATGTGATATTTTGAAAATCACCTTTTTTCCATATACAAGTTTGTAGTTGAAAATCAAATGCAAATTAATTTTTCCAGTGCATCATAGGCAACTAATAATATCACATCATACTTGAATCCAAAATGGAATTGAATGCACTGGTTGCATCTGTACAATATGCAATGTCAAACAGCAGCATGGTATTTTCTAGGCCATGTATGCACATAATAGACTTATAAATATGTTGTTGTCAATTCATGTGTTTCAGTGAACTAAGAAATATTATACTGACATGTAGAAGCAATATTGAAAAGATGCTTATATTTATCCTAAGTTCAGCCTGTCTGTGCCTGCAATTAGTCCATTTACACTACTGCAATATCCCATTAAAAATATAACTAAATAGTTAAATATAAAGTAAAGTATTATACCCCAGTAGCAAATGACAGTGAAGATTACTGTGTGAACCTGTGAAGTGAAATTATTTATGTGACAGTGTTCTAACAAACTGCCTCATGCACCTAAACATGAGTGCTAAAAGAACTGAATTCCAATGTACAGCACTACAACGTGGCCAACATCAGTGATACTGTGATGCACCAAACACATTTTCAACACATGAGCAAGCAAGGTTTGCACACTAGGACCTCATTAGGAATCATTACCACACATGCATGTTGCTCACTCTATGTTGTTTATGTAGCAGAAAAAAGTAAAAAAAAAAACATATTGCATAATAGCAGCAATCACCAATACAGGAAACACACATAACTTGTATGTAAGGTATTTACACCAACCACTGTGCAAATATAACACAGATGAGTATCATTTTGGTTGTGTCAGTGAGCATCCAATAAATTCAGAATAAGCCACATACATGCAGTTTATACAAAAATATTTTTTTAGCAAAAGGTATCTGCAATACATTGACCCTTAGAATATATGCCTTGTGAATGTCTGATGGGAATCTTGCCATCTAATTTGCATGCACAGATGCCATCTGAATAACATTCACATATATGAAAAGAGTACATGCTAATAGTCCTGCAGGGCAGAAATAAGGCTGAATATAACACATACCTCTCTCCATTCACTGCTCTTCCAGTCTGTGCATACACTCATTGCACTGGGCTTGATTATGGGCATAATCCTCAGCACCTGCATGAATAAAGTGAAGAGAAATATTAAGTTCCAAAGTGATCATGTGTTATGAGGTTAAACTGCATTTAACATTAAGATAAGTCAGCTCAAAATGTAGTCTTAGTAAACTAATTAAATTATCAGACAGTGTTATATAGTCCTAGATAACAGTTTGCATAGATACATTTATTTTTATCAGAGTGCAACTGTATCACCCACACTAGAAGAACTGACTTGAAGAAACCAGAAGCTGAATTCAAACTTACAGCATTCACTAATGCTAACACAAAGTCCAGAACCCTATATACCCAGTTACTTTTTCTTTGCTAAGTGATGGAATTCTAATATCTGTGATCTATGACTATGTAGCTGAAACATGACATGCTATGTGATCCTGTCTACACATTAGTAATGATATGTAAGGTGACTTTTGAATAAAATGTGAGACAAGCCTAGTGTGAAAGTGAAGAACTGTGTGATCTGCACTGAGCACATTTTTTTGTTGAAATTAAACAAGATTAGTGCTATATGAGCAGTAATATTAGGAAGATGAGTTTTACAAGTTTAGCATGTATTCCCCAGTAATACATGTAATGTTTTTGTACTGTCACACAGCATATAACACATAAAGGATATACATGGGCAATATCTATGTATGTGACTATTAATGCATAAGTGGACAAGAGTATATTCACTTATACAAAATAACAATGCAACCATATATGTAAACTGTTTTCAAATTAATATGTCTTGTCATATGTACAAAGAGATGTTGTGCATCAAATATAAACATACACATTATCCTACAAATACAGACATGAACAAAATATAGATATCCATACAATACTGGGGTAAGGTAAGCCAACACTGAAAAATGACCTACATAAGTTGCAAGTGAAGAAACAAGTCTATCTCACAAGCAAACACATAGATGTGCAGTACAAGACTTAATTGACTGAAGGGGAGTAAAACCCATAAAAATAAAATAATTCAGATGGCAGTCATTTGCATGACCTATCATGCAAACCCCACAGCTATGTCATACTCTGGGGAGTACATAACTAAATTTGCTGTAAATCAAGTGTGGTTGCAACACAAACTCAAATGGAAAGCATGGCCCACTGCAATATTCTGAATATTTTCTATCATGGACAATATCAATGTATATAACTACTAATCAAGCAATCTATAATACCAGACATGCATATGTTTTGATGTTTTTTACAAGTTGAAATAAGAGCACAAGGATATACATGGTAAGTACTTAAAATGCCTGGAATTATCTAGAAATATTGTGGATAATGAAGAAATGTGGCATAGAAGCATACCTCTCCACACTGAATGCCTGGATATTTGCCTCATATTTTTGGTCTGTTCTACATAAATTTTTTAGTTTTCTGGCAAATCATTGAAGATTGAAGTCAGTAAATAATAAAAGTAATTTGAGTTTCAGACTTCATATCCTTCAGAAAATATGTGCTGACACAAAACCTTTTACTCTAACAACTTTCTGTGTTTACAAGAGCAATATGTAAAATGTGTCCCTATTTGTGTGCCTTTGCCCCCCCCACCCATTATTTTTTGCGTTGTCCAGATTTCTTGTGTTAAGAGGTTGAGAGATATGCATAAAAGAATCTTGTACTACAAGACAGAGATTACCTCACATAGGTTCCAGGTAACACAACTGTCTCAACATTATGAGGAATGGGCATGGCAGGAATTAAAAGTCAACAGTGGGATTCAAACACAAAACAATGTAGCGGGTAGTAGTGAAGTTAATGACACAAGCCAAAATTGCTAAACCAACAATTATGCACATCATAATGGTTACATCCTCACACTTGCTGAATATCCAGTCAGATTACTATAGTCAGTCAAATCAAATGCATGGTGACCTGTATTGATGTTACAATACTATCAGTCAAGAAGTACTGCATGTGGACACATATTAATGAACACCTGGGACAAAGGTCACAAAGTTTAACTTTCTGTGATCATTGCAATTGAATTACACATACATCAGTGTTATAAAAATACCACTTATAGTACATTCCAAAAGAACTATGACTAATTACAAAATGCCTAGTCGTTCCCTGACTATGTGCTATAGGCATTAATACACTCAGAAAATGAAATACATGTACAGACTACTTCCTCAATCAGTGCACAGCTTTGCAATATAATCATATTATGTAAAGAAAAGCTAAATGCATTGTCCATATATGCTGCATACATCAAGGATTCAGTTGGATTTGAACCTATGGATAACCAACCTCTATATACATTATTATGTTGGTCAACCAGGTGAACTATCAAACATCACAGTAATTTGTATGGATGAACAGTTTTTGTAAATGAATTGCTTTTTTATTGAGATCTATGATTCATAATACCTGCTGTTAATTACATATCCTGTACACATGCTTGTCTGGCCCAGCCAGTGTGCAGATGACTTCAGTATGCCCAGTTAGACGTCCATCAATATTCAACTATAACATTTTAATTTCATTACAATCTCCCTATTCATATTCACACACATTATATATGGAATATCTAAGGACCCTACTTCATCTAACCACATATGTTCAGTAAATGCTAACAGTAATATGGCACTTACAATAGTCATCCAGAGGCTGGATTTGCACCTCTGAAATCCAGTTCTGTATGTCATCCTTATCCCTTCAGTGAAGATCATAGTGTCAATGCCGGACTTGCATGCCCGTACTATAAATCACGGTGCATCCTTGCAGTCTGCCTTTAATCCGGTTCCAAATGTATTTACCTCTAATATTGGACTGCAGACATTCCTGATGTCCCTCCAAATATCTTCAGAGATGTGTTTCACTATAACCTATAGTGTAGGTGTCTGCATTCAGCTTTCAGCTGTTTTGTTTCTGCTTTCTAAATGTTCTGGGTGACTTCTAGGGCTAGCACACTAGTGGACTGACTGACCTGAAAACGCCTTTCCCTGTAGCTGCTCCTTCCTTCCTCCACATAGACTACTTTCTCATAGCTATTACCCAACCCCAGTGTTTTTAACTACTTAAACCACTAGATAGCAGCAAATGTATGCAGTATTTTAAGCTAATGGGACAAGAAGCTAAATGGATAAAGGGTGGAAAAGGTGATTGTTTTTGGTGGGACTCTTGCCTCTTCCATTGGGGGCTGGTCAAGTCTCCTGTGATACCTAGCTTGCTCCCTCTAGGAACACATGCAGACCCTCCCCCATCACCCAATCAGAATCTATGTCTACTAGGCTGCTCATGTGGCACTATTTTTAAAATTCACATTCACCTGCCTAGAAGTCCCGCGTTCTATCCGTATAGTGTGCTTGCCTGTAAGTCTGTTTTACATCATTTTAGATGCTAATAAGTGCATTCTTGCCTTAATATTTTACTGAAAGTGCCATTTCAATGTTTGTATTATTGTAAAGAGTCTATTTTTCTGTGTCTCAACACTATCTGTGGAAGTACACTGCTCTTACACAGTGGAACTATTTCTAAGTTGTTTGCTGACATTCTTTATTGCCGCTAAGGAGTGCCTCATTTAGGGGACGTTTGTGCCTGTATTATTGCAACTGTTCTGATATTTTAGTTATTACTGTGAGGGAATTCTTACTTTGCTTTACAATTGTGTAACAGCTATCACTCTTAGTACAAGGATAACACTCCTTACTGTATTCTGCCAACATAGAGATGTTGCTGCTTGCTAGCACTTCACTTGAACCGATTATTTAGAGCTTACTGAGATGGCTCTCTCCAACCACATTCTCGGTGGGGAAACAGCTTCCACACTCACTCAGCATACACTTTGTAGCAGTACCAGATACATTTAGGGGTCGATGTTGCTTATTTTACCATATTGTATTTCTTAAGTTGTATGTACTCTATGGGCAATATCTTACTGCAAACACATTAGAGTAACTACGTTTTCACACGCTGCATACATTTAGAAACCCTATCAAAAGTAGACCTAGTCAGAGGACGCCATTACCGTTTATCACCAATTGTACTTAACAAGCAGTAACTACAGGGTGGCCATTCTCCAACTGCATTTAAGGTGATTAGGGATTGCTATTCTTTATTAAGCAGTAACTACTGGGATGCCTTTCTCCATCTACATGTAAAAGTGATTAGGGATTGCTATTCTTTGCATACAGAATGCTGCATCAGCAACGCATGTTACATTGACTAAAAGTAGGCTTTTTATCTGATTATGTAAAGACATGAATGGGCTTTGTAATTGTGTGAACATGTTATGTTTTACCCACTGACCTAATTGCATTATTACTGTTACACTGGTATTAGTGAATTAACTACATTGTTGAGAATGTTGGTTTATTTGTTTACAAAATACTTTACTGCCTGAGCCATAATTACAGTCTATGCCTTTGTGCTCATATTAATGTATGCATTCAGTACCTGTGATTCAAGAACAAGTCTATTGCCTCCCTCCTGTACTTTTCCTTTGTTTGTAGGTGTATTTCATCTCACCTTCTATCTCACTGCCCTCTCGTTATCTCTCCTATAACCCTATCCATCCAGTCAAGTACTCTCTAGTTTCCTCTTGTCTTTCCTTTGTTTCCATTTATCCATCTCTGCTTTGTATTACTCATTCCCTTCCCACTACTTACCTTAGCACCTTTTGTTTGTTTTACAGCTTGAAACACCACTACTGTTGCCTAGGTTACCCCCACAGTGCCATCATTTACCTCTAATATTGGACTGCAGACATTCCTGATGTCCCTCCAAATATCTTCTGAGACGTGTTTCACTATAACCTATAGTGTAGGTGTCTGCATTTAGCTTTCAGCTGTTTTGTTTCTGCTTTCTAAATGTTCTGGGTAACTTCTAGGGCTAGCACACTAGCAGCTTGACCGACCTGAAAACGCCTTTCCCTGTAGCTGCTCCTTCCTTCCTCCCCATAGACTACCTTCCTGTAGCTATTACCCAACCCCAGTGTTTTTAACCACTTAAACCACTAGATAGCAGCAAATGTATGCAGTATTTTAAGCTAAAGGGACAAGAAGCTAACTGAATAAAGGGTGGAAAATTTGATTGTTTTTGGTGGGACTCTTGCCTCTTCCAGTGGGGGCTGGCCCCGCTCAGGTTGCCCTCTCTACATTTGGGCTCACTTCACTCCACTACCCTACCCCATTCTCACCCACCTCCACATAACATTTATTTATACCTAACCTTGCCACACCTACCACCAATCACACTCCTCCACCTCACAATTCCTTCCACTGTTTCCTACCTGTTTCTCACACCACACCCTCATAAATACCACCTCTCAGTACACCACACACCCCTACCTCCAATCACACAACTCCACCTACATATCCCTCCCATCACCAATTCTCCACTTGCACTCGCGCCTCTATTCCTAACCCAACTCCCTCCTTTACCTCACCTCACTTCATCCCTTCCAGACTTTCAGTATATTATTTACTCTTCCTTCACTTTCACATCCTAAACTCCCATAACCTACTACTCCCTATCTATTCACACCCTCTAACCCACTCTCAACATTTTACACCTTAGCGTTATGGTTACATAAGCCCAACTATGTCTCTTCTGTTCAATATCTTCTCTCTCACATTCACTCTCCAATTCTGTCTCTTGCTCACGCTAACCTCATATCATACTACCTTTCTTCCATCACCTCCATCCCCACTACATCAGTTCACTATCACATCTCACATAGCCACACAACTATCTGCTCTAGCTTATATCCCAATAATCCTATACTACAAAAGAAATTAATTCTGCTCCCCACACAACACAGCATTATGTCTCACTAAGATCACAAACCAATCAACTACTCTAAAAAAAGGCCCCTTCCTACCTACTTCTCTATTCTCTGTAAATTAACCCTCTGTGGTGATATAAACCTTAATCCAGGCCCAACTCCCCCATCTCATAACTCTCCCTGCTACTCAAAATGTCTAAAGTTTACCACTCTTAATCTCCAAAGCATTAGGAGTAAGATTTCTCACCTGTATGCATAGCTAAGCCAATAAAAACCTGACTTCACTGCCCTCACTGAAACCTGGCTCAAGCCAAATATCACAGATTCCGAGATCCTTCCACCAACCTTCTCCTGCCTCAGATCAGACAGACTCCATACAATAGGTGGTGACGTTGCTTTACTATACCCAAGCAACTATACAGTCATTCCTTACTTTAAGCTTATTCCTCCAGTCCCCTCTGCTGAGTTATTAGTCACCCTCCTTAAACTTAATACCAGCAAAAGCCTCTGCATTATAGTTATATACATTCCCCCAGGTAACAACTCCCCTATTTTAGAAGATATTCTGGCCTGGACAACCCTCAACATACAAAACAGAATTATTATTCTAGATGATGTCAATATCAATTGGCTTGACATCACCAATAAAAACTCCTCTACAAATGCCAACCTCTATATGTACTCCCAACTCATTTCTAATTATACCAGACAACACAAAAACAATAACAAAGGGTCTACCTTGGACTGGATCCTGGTTTTTGAACCTGACAATATCTCCTCTCCAGGCACTCTCCCAGACAGTATCAGAGACCACTGTCCCACATTCATTACAAGGAAGCCCACCTCTACACCCAGACCCCTAGATATTCCCGTGATTTGACTAATTTCTCCCATGATACCCTCAATGACATACTTCAAAAAATAAACTGGAGCCCACTAAAATCTCTTCCACTCAATGAATCTGTAGAATTCTTTAATTCTGCATTTCTACAAACCCTAAATAGTCTTGCTCCCCTCAGACTCAAAAGAGTCAAATCTAAACATGCCTGCTGGCTATCTAAAGTCACAAAGCATATCATGTCCACCAGAGATAGTGCATGGAAAACCTGGCAAAAAGATAAAACATCCACCAACCTCAATCATTACAAACATCTTCGAAATCAAACCAAACACTTAGTTACCAAAGATAAATGACAACACTTCCTATCTATGCAAGACCAGAGTAAACAAAATCCCCCAAAATTCTGGGGAACCATTAATTCCCTACTCCACCCAGGCAATAATAACACTCCATGCCCAAGCCCAGATAAAACCTCCTCTGAGCTAATTATACTCTTCAATACATATTTTATTGATACTATCACTAAATTTACAACCTCCTTCCCACCTATTAACCCTGACACTACTGAACCCCACCAACTCACAATCCTTCAACCCCCCCTACCCTACTTCACTCTACCACCCATTCCTACATCCATCACCCACAAATACCTCCTCAAACTAAAACCTTGTACAAATGCTCCTGATAACTTACCTTCAGAATACCTAAAACTAGCCACTCCTTCCATTGCTTATCCTGTCAGCATCGTACTCAATATATCAATTCAAGAATCCTGCATTCCAGATATCTGGAAGAAAGCATTTGTCATCCCTTTGCACAAAGGCGGCAATGACTCTGACATCACAAACTTCCATCCTATATCCATACTATTCCCCATCTCAAAAATACTTGAAAAATGTATCCACATTCTGCTCTTAAATCACTTAAACACCAATTACTTCCTCCCACTCAACACGGATTCAGGCCCGGCCATAGTACCAACACTGCCCTTATTTCCTTCTTAGATATAGTCAATAAAGCTTGTGATGCTGGGTCCTTATTCTCAGCTCTCTTTCTCGATCTTTCTAAGGCATTCAACCCCATTTCGCATTCTCTACTAATTACCAAACTCTCCAACCTAGGATTACCCCCCCCCACCCTTCAGTGGTTTACTAATTACCTCAATAATAGACAGCAATCCACCAAATGGCAACATTCCTCCTCCCCCTTCATTCCTACAAATACAGATTTCACCCAGGGTTCTATACTGGGTCCCCTCCTTTTCAGCATATTCATCAACAACTTCCATCAAACTCTAACAGATAGCTCCATCATTCAATATGCTGATGACTCAACTATAATCTGTTCCTCTAAATCTCTAACCAAATTACGCATCTGATCCTAGAAGCATTCAACTCAACTGAGATCTGGATGTCCAAAAATCACCTAGCCCTTAACCCCCCAAAAAACAAACTCTTATTATTTACCTCCTCAAAAACTAGCCATATCGACAAATGTCAGTTTACGGTTACCTCCCAAAATAACACTGTCTTAGAAGTTGTCCCTAGTACAAAACTGCTAGAATTCATTATCAATGACAATTTAACTTTCGACCTTCATTTCCAGAGTAACATAAAGAGAACATATCAAAAGCTGGGTGCCCTATACAGACATAACTACTTCCTCAGCCTCTCCACCAAAAAGGCCCTAGCCTTTTCATTTCTTCTCCCTACTCTGCTGTATGGCACCCCCATCTTCACCAACCTGCAATCCTCCCTAAAAAGTAAACTTGACTCCTGCTGCAATAAAATTGCCAAATTTGCTACAAACTCTAAATACTCCACACACCACTGCTCTTCTCTGCAACAACTCAATTGGCTAGAATCACCCCACCATCTCACATACCTACAATTAACTATAGCCCACAAGTTAATCTTCCAACCAGAAAGCTGCCCTTCCCTGTCATCCTTATTGAGCACATACCACCCCACTCACCATCACAGGTCAGAAAACAAAATGTTGCTGTCTGTAGTGAAACCCAAACTTTCAGCTGGCAAAATGCTATATTCCTATGCCATCACCAAGCTATGGAACACTCTTCCTCCCTTTCTCAGAATGATCAGCAATCAAGCCTTCTTCAAAAAATCCTTAAAATGACATCTCTTCTCTCAATGGATATGCTCCTGTTCCCTACCAAGCACCTAAACACCTGAGTTCCCATGCTAGGTTACTATCTCTACCTACCTCCATAAAATTTCCACCTATTCTCTTGTATTTCCCTCCTGCTTCTCTCTCCCACATATTTCACACTTCCATCTCAGTCTTTTTCCTCCTGCTAGGTGCTTATATATCTGCACACCTGTGCTTCTAGCCTCTTACTACTATATACCCCTATCCTGCACTTATCCCATAAACTTCCTCATCTTCCTTTCTTGCTCACTATCTATTTACCTTGCCATATCTACTATCTCACCATGACACTGTACCTTTCCACTTTCTCCATTTTCCACATATCTACCTCCCACCTTACATCCATCCCATGCACTTCCTTTCTCTCTAACACACTAACACCTTTGATAGATGTTAATATGCTAATAGTTGATGTGCATAATCTCTGTTACACATATGCTGTCGACAATTGCTTTGTAAATATTTTCGATGTATCAGCGTTGTTCATTTGTATTTTATTGTCTATTGTATACAATTTTGCTTTGCTATGTATATTGTGGAGCTTTTCTTCCCTGGCATCCACTGAAAATAGGCTCTTCTTAGGCCCAGTGAACTTTCCCAGTCAACAAATGCAATAAATAAATAAATAAATGCATGTTAATCTGAGTGAACTTTTTCTCAGGTGTGTTTGCATCCTCTGCTCATGTCTAACTTAGATGGCCAGCATCTGGTAGGTCTTGTCATTGGCCCACATGGATGTTCATACTTGCCACAGCCTCCTTTTGGTTGACATATCCTTGAATCTCTTGGTAAAGATGTTCAAAAATGCCTTCAGAAAACTGCTCACTGAGGTCCCACTCAGTTTGCAGATAGCAATGGTGTGAAAGAAAAATGTATCATTATCACTTTTTTAAAAGTGGCTCATATAGTGTGGTAACAGACTATTAGATAGCATCTGGCACATGTTACGGATGTTCTCATTCAATGATAACTGTTGGGCATTTGCCACAGGAGGTGGGCTGAGTACTGTACACTGACACTTACTTACTAGTTAATGCAGTGAGATTTGAGAACTTATGTGGATGTTTGCTAATGAGATTCCAAAACATTGTATGCTAATATACCTTACTGATTATGTATACTGCACATGGTACTTAACAGATGTTTGTACTCCGCAAACCTTACTGTTAGGTATAGATGCCTGACTGCAATTATCCAAAATGTAAGCTATCATGAGGTCAGCTGCTTGTATTGCTTTTGTGAAATAAAATGTTCATTATCACCTTACTGTGTTCATAGTGTTCTGCGTGAAATGTCTAACTCACATTTTATCCATTTTGTTATTTGGTAAATTCTTTGCACATCAATATGTTAAGTACATAAAGAGTAGGGGTAGACTTTCCCAATATGCATGCATATGGATACATGTCCATCATTATCAGAGAGATTTTCGCTGTATAGAGATGGATGGCTACAAGCAACCCTGCCCCAGTGGATGTCAGATGTGGATGGAATCTGTCCATATCTGTTAGTGATGCAGTTTCACTTGTATGTATGTCTGTAGTAGTGTGCATGGATAATGATATTTTACAGAGTCATCTGTAAATTGTGCAGTCAAGGTCTGATTTACTGATATTTACTCCTACAGTGATTGGGGAAACCACAGGATGGCCATGCATGTAACACTTGGTTGTTGTCTTTACATCTAGCCATGACCACATAACTGTACCTTTTTCATAAGCTGATCTTGTTCTGTTTCACTGTTTTACAACATTCAAATACAAGTGTCATTTAACATATCATGAAGGCTACTTTTGTGCTCATCTTTGCCATTGATTACATGGCTGATGTAGGCTTGGTAGGTGTGGCTGGATGTGCATATAAATGTAACAACCTTTTTGTACTACTGAACTTGTGGTGCAATAGTTATGTGATTGTACTTTCTTGTCAAAATATCCACCAGCATGGGTTGTAGTCTCATCTTTACATACATGAGAAATGAATTAATAGCAGTGTGCATGCATGCTGACAATGTTAAGACATATGAATTAGCTATTCAAATATGTCCCTTATCTGTACGTGATGGTAATACAGATGACACAGATTGTACAACGGTGTACTATTTATGAGAGGTAAGGCATTACACTGACATGTTTTGAAGGCTAATTATGTCAATATGTGCTTCTCCTGAATAAATTCTGATATCTGCTTATCATGTTTTATTTCAGAAGTATAGTCTTAATTTGTGAGATAATTTTTACACTAGGGAAAATGAAATCATAATTGAGACTTAGCGTCAACATGACCAAAATTTGCTAGGATGAATGGGTGATACTGTGTGAAGACATAAGTGTCGAAAGACATTACTAACATGAACAACATTGTGGGTGGATGCAACAGTTCCAGGAAGGCCTGCCAACGATGTTGCTCCAATAAGATCTTCCATGCAGCCAACAAACTCCACCTCTATCAGAGGAAGAGGGGAGAAGAATGCCACTGGAGGTGGGCCACCATTGCCTCCAATGGATGAGATAACAATGTTCCTGGCCTCTCACCATGACACCTGCCAGGAATGTTTATGCTGGGGAGATATTCAGGCACATGTACCAAGATGTACAGGTAAGTATGATGCCCACAGATGCTGAAACATATTGTCACACAAGAACATACATTCACACATCTTACCTTCTTTTTTTTTCATTAATGCCACAGTGGCAGTATTATGTTGTGTATGACAAAACATTCCAGATGCAGACGCACACAGTAAGTGTTATAATATGTTACATTACCTAAACAATACGAGGGTACCAATGTCAGCACCATGTATACTATTATGTGTTTATATTGCATAAGCCTATAAACACCAGGCCACCAGTGATGTTCATCATGTAATTGTCTTTCTCTTAGTGTGATCAGTAGCCTTTGTGTGCCTCTGCCTCCTGATGCCTGAGATGTATACTCACATGTTGTTTTGGTTCCATTTAAACATACAGATAAATCATTAGATCAGATGTTGTGACCAATGACAAGAGTGGACTGATTTGGTAAGTTAGTTAATATGGTTGCTATAATGCAACACTGTTTAGCACAACTATGCATTTATAATTAATGATAGCTTGTTCATCTTCCTAAGTTATTTGCATCCTATGGAACATCTTCTCCAGTCTGGTATGTTTATTGCTTATATGTTGTGTGTTACAACTAACTTGTTGTGCAGGTGTTTCTTTTTACATGAGAGTAGCATTTCAACCCTCATGACCACTGGTGGAATCAGAGGATGACATGTCAGGTATGTCATTATGTGTGTATGTGTGTGTGTTTTTTTACATTCTACTTAAAATTTGTTTGATATGTGACTAATATAGCATATCACTTTGCTCTATAGCACCCCTGCACCACCCACAAAGCCAACATGGTAATTCGATATCACCAAGGTTATGCATTGTAGTTATAGTTGTCCAGTAATGTCAGCCTTATCCTGTTTCATTAGACTTCTGTGAATGTATATGATATGTCTCATCTGTTTGTATTTGCAGTATGTCCACTTCCTGCCTACTCCAGTAGCCTGTCCACTGATCTTGAGGTGGGATGTAATGTACCTCACTATGATACTTTGGCCCATAGCAGGCCACTGCATCAGTTTCACTGTCTGACCCATAAGGGGACAGTCATGTGTGTCATGGTGTAGCATCTAATCAGGAGGATAGTGTGGCCGGCCATTCTGGTGATGTGGGAACATCAGATGATAGACATGATGACGACCATGATCCACTGTCCAATGTTGAGTCTGGTACTGATGGTGAGCATTCCCAATGATGGACTGAACTATGCACTGGACTATATGTGGGCTGTGGCTGATGTGTGTGGATGTGTCAGAGAGTTTACAGTAACTGTTACAGGGGCAGAAACATTCACAGTGACATCATGTCTCTGATTTGTGTGCATTTGTCCATGCTACTGATCATCTAGCACACCAGCTATATGTATGTATGTCCCATGAAATTCAGGCATGCCAACATGGAGAGGTCATGGAAGCACTGGCTACACAGCATGATAGTGTGGTATCTGCCGTATGTTCTTTTTGAAAACCTTATTACAGCAATGCTAGAGCAGTGCCATATTTGGGTGTTATGTACCCTGACCATACTGTGCAGTTTACCTCCAGTGGGAAGAGGCAGATGCCACACATGGACCTTGTACATCAATGTCTGTGATGCATCATGCACCCACATCTGCTGTTGGTCTATCTAATCTGTACCAAGCAGTTATGTCCAGAGCGACACATCAAACTACTGCTCCTGTCCACATTATGTCCCAAACTGCTAGTGTCACCACATACAGCTCCTTGGTGCAGCACTGTGGGCCAAGTGTTTCTGGATGTGGCAGGGATAGCTATAACCACAGTGTAAGCCATCAGTGTGGCCACCCTGGACTGTGATAGAGTAAGATGGCAGTTGACCCAATAGGTACGCTGTTGTGCCATTCTGACCCTGTGGTAATAATGACCATTGTGCTCTCCACAGCCTAATACAGTACACCTGTAGGTGATTTCTCAAATATCTGATGGCCCAGTTTTTTTCTGATCATTTATCTGACTGCCTTCAAATTGTGTTATGTTGTACATATTTGTCATTATTCTGTTGGTCTTGATATTGATGACTGCAATGCTCTTTGTTACAATCTCCCTACTTCCATGTTTGTATCTCTAGATATTAAACATATATCAAGCATTCTTCATCAGCATGTTACCTAATTCTTTCAGGACTGATTGCTACATTACACATTTAATTCTTGTCTGTTCTATCTGCATGCAAAGGTATAGCTCTGTATGCATACTAGTGTTCCATATGGCATTTCAATTAGGTAATGCACATGCCTCACCCCTCAGCACTACATGCACTTCTTTTGACATTTTTCTTTGTTATTCTGTTGCTGACATGTACTTCCCATGTATGCTTTCCCATATTTACCTGTGTATACACATATAGATCTATATCTGTCTATATCTATATCTGTCTATCTATCTATCAATCTATCTATCTATCTATCTATACACACACACATACACACACACACACACACACACACACACACACACACACACACACACACACACACACACACGCACACACAAACACACACACACACACACACACACACACACACACACACACACACACACACACACACACACACACACACACACACACACACACACACACACACACACACACACACCCCTCTGTTGCTGCATCCCAAACAATGCTGTATGTTCCATGACTGATGTGTACTGCCTCTCACTGATGCCTAGTATGATTAAATGACTCATGTTGCAGCTATCAGCTATGCATTGTAGTGTTGCCTTATAGATGACATTCCATGTCAAGCATGCAAGGTAAAAATTGTTTGGGGCATAGGTATGCTTCATTGTGGCCTTTCTTTAATGTGTTGTCAGTACTCATGCTGCTGTATGTTATATAGTGTGTTGTACAACACTATTACACATCACTATTCTATATATGATGCATCAGTGTTATTGTATTACCTCTGCAATTAGGTTATGTTTGCACTGCAATGGCCTAGATTTATTTTGGTAATGGCAGTTGTACAGCTAACTTCACATGCTGCTTTTCTGTATAATGATATCCTGCCTGAAGAATAACACCTTCTGTTATGAGCAACTCACATCTGCAATACATATGACAGTGTGGTCCTTGTTGGAGCTGTACCTTGCAGAGAGTATACCTGTGGTTATTTGTTCCTCTGTAGACATCCAGATGTGTTCCTTGCTATGTCATACATATGTGCATAAATTATATGCTTATGTTATGTATGATTGTCAATGGGGACAACTAATGTTTCCATTAGTCATGATCTGTGCTGCTTTTGTGGACAACACTGTGTAAACATCATTATTTTGTCTATGTACTTCTGTCCGTGTGGCTTGTTATGACTCAAAGAGGTGAGTCAGATGCCTGAGCAAGGACATACGGTCACAGCCTCCATTGCCCATCCTTACTTCTTCTCACCCTTGTGTCCACCTGATCATCCTGTGACAACTGTGAAAGCACAGCTTCAGGCATCTGAAGTTCCTGGTGTAGTTTACCCACACCTGTGGCTAATAGGCTACAGTGTTATGATGTTATCATGTTGTGTAGCATGGCACACATGATGACCATCCGTGATGCCTTTTATGGTGTGCATTGGAGTGCACCCTGGATGTGTCCAGACATCTGAATCATGCTTCCAGCATGCCAAACACATACCTGATGGCATTCCATGATGCAGTGTGTGCTCTGTTAAATGCATTCTTAGCAGGCATTGATGTGGCTCTCTATGGTGTCATACAAGGCTCCAGTGGATAACCACAGTCACCTATTTTTAGGGGATGAGAAGAAATATTTATTCATCTTGCTCTCAGTTCACATGTCTGACTACTGCTTACTGCATAGCTATGGTTAGGTACTTACCAAGTATGAGCCCCTCCAGTATTTCACCATGTTGGAAAGCAGCCCTCAGAACACTTTCCTTTCATATTGCTGCATCATACACATTACCAGGTTGTGTTACCATGATATTGGTAGTGAGGCTGTTGGTGGACAATAGCACCTGACAATTGAGCGATGGTCACACCTTTCTATTCATGTATCATTTGGCACTGGGTACTGCTGTGGTTTTGATTGGGATGTGGGTACAGTCAGTTGAATCAAGGACATGGGGGAAGTTGGCAGTGGCATTGAACTGTTGCATGACAGTTCTGCATTCCATGCTGTTGTTGGGAAGTTGATGTATTCATCTACTTGTTTGTACCTTACTGCCATGATTTGTGCTAAAATTTGACTGGCAGCTATCTGAAATACTTGTACAGCATCACTCATACTTTTGTGAAGCCCTGGAGGCCAGTATACCCAGACTGAGGCACACTTTTGTTTCTGCAAGTACTGTGTTACACCACAGACTATGAGCATACATGTAAGATGGACACATCCTACATACAGCCTATACTAGCTATCTATATCTATCTACCATTGACTGTTAAGCACAGTAAGAGCATGCAGAACCCTGCGTGTACTATGGCACTGCTGTAGTACTGTAGAGGTCAGGGTTTCTACTGACCATTCCACAGCTTGCGTAATTTCATTTTGAGCAGCCAGTCACAGTTTCTGTGCTCCCGTCCTTCATGTAGCACATGGAGTTGGTGTGCAGTACAATATGTGGTATGGGCGTGTGTATGGTTGTCTGTTCCATGACATTGCTGGGATCATTCATTTGCCTGCAGGAGTAAGTAGACATCTTCTGACACCTGACCATACACACCATCTGCACACCTATGTTTACTGCAATGACCAGTATCAATGTGTTGTGCGGAACTGTCAACATAAACAGCAGTCTCAGCTTGGGTCTGTTGTTCACTGGCCTCATCCTTTTCACTACCCAATGACCCCTCATTCTCAGAATGGCCAGACTAGTTTTCCTCCACATCTGATACTACACCTGAATCAACATCTCTGTCACCATTTTGGCCAGTCGGTGTCACCATATCAATGTCCTGTTTGCCAGGGGCCATGTTACCATACTGAGACACATCAAATCTCACATCATGATCACTGGATGGGCTAATGAAGAATACAGCTAGTTAATGTGTAAAAGAAGAGGCACATGACACAGATCAGGGAAGTGTGCTTACATCACATGATGGATATCATTAAAAACATATGCCACATATATCTCACTGTAATGTTGCAGATAATAATGACTTTACATGAGGTCTTGTTTATGTATGGTTCATGTAATCTACTTAACAGGCAGTATACAACTAGGCTACATAGCCAACATACACAACATGCGTGATGAAAATACAAGCTAAATACACACCTGACAACTCCTTTTGAGAAGATGGTGCTGTTGAAGAAGGATGAGCTTCAACTATTGTAGGAAAAAAAAATCAGCATTATTAATTACATCATTGCCACCATTAACTATCTGAACACAGTTAAAACATGCAGAAGGTTTTCTATAGACATACCATTTGTTGGTGCAGTTGATGAGGTTAATGCAGTCTGACCTAGAAATAGAAAGAAGTACACAGCATTAATGGAGGACAGCAACAAGAATAAAAGCAATGACATGTATAAAAGATAGACAGCAGAATACCTCTGACAGACCTCCACTGTTGAAAGTAAAGAGAAGACAACACAGTCATGCATTTAGACAAAACAATACTGACAGCATGACATATACAATATAGTGAGAAAGGCTGCAGATGCTCACATGACAGATATAGTGGCTGTTGGCCAGATGGCCCTGTGTTGAAAAACAGTGACATTAATGCCATGTATCACAGGTCTGCTACACATGGATGCAAATTATGAACCTGTTGTGATAACATACCTGGTCTGTCTGCACTTGCACCTGCATGGCTTGGACCCCCACAGGATGTCCCTGTAGTGTACAATGTTAGGGAAATATCAGTATGACAGTAAACAGCATGGCAATGACATAAGGCTGAGGCAATAAGAGACAGTGGTGACAGTAACACAGTATGGAGCACTTACTTGCCATTCCCTAGTATTGTCCAGGAGTAGCTGGACCTGTGACTATTAATGCAGACAGCATTACATGTGTTGGTTGCACTAATCTGTCTCTTTGACAATTGTATGAGTACATGTCATTAAACTTACATTCATCATCTTCACCTTGTGTGGATCTATACGCACAGCTAAAATCTGCTGTGGTAAATCAAAAATACATGAATATGTATGCAACAGCAATGTGTTGTGATTTTCTCTATACTCAGCCATGTCATGGAAAAATGACATACATGTTCAGCCCAGAAATCTGGCTTTTATCCCACCCCGGGATATGTATAGTTCCCCTCTTGCTGTATGTAGGGAGGCCAGAAATATTGTGATGCCATCAGGTGGGTCAATGATGGTCCACAACCAGTGGCATCCATCGATCTCTCATACCATCTGTGACATTCCTTCTCTGGGCCACTAATAAAGGAGACTCAATCCTTGCCACTGACACCAGTGGGGAACATTCACTTAGAACAAAAATGGATACACGCAGTATTTTCTGATGCAGCACTCTTCATCAAGCACAATTTCCCTTAAGAGCACACAGGGATCACACTCCAGTCTTGGGGTTGGGTTTCCCTCTCCAGGCCCCAAATAAGACTCCCCACTGATACAGCTATAGAGTTAATTCCTTAGCCAGGTATTACAACCAAGTCGTCAACCGTCCTCTCTGTGAAATCAGTGCTCTGAGTGCCCCTGTTCAAAGTAGCTGACACATACTCGCAGTTTTCTCTCTCTCACACACACACACACACACACACACACACACACACACACACACACACACACACACAGACACACACGCACACACACACACACACACACACACACACACACACACACACACACACACACACACACAGACACACACACACACACACACACCTGGGACAGACTGGCAGAGCTTACCCACTCTACCAGCTCCACCCAAAACATAAAGTAGATTCACTGCCACCAGCCAACTACTTTAAGGCTCTTACCAGGGTACCCAGTTACTCTCTATAAAATTAATATTTATCCAAATGGTAATATTAACCATGTGGCAAGACTTTCAGGAACATGGCGCTACAGTACCACTAAATAAATGCATTTACTCTCAAAGGTTAAATATTTTATAAAAGACCAGTTGCAATGAAAGGTATTGATATATTTAATAATAAATAATAAAACAGAAAGCATGAAAATACTGAATAACTATTTACAATAAACACTAGCATTTAAATTCAAAGGAAATATAAAAAATAACATAGATGGAAAGACTCAGACAGATGCAAAGAAAACAGTATTTAACTAGTCTCACTATATTTTCCTAACTGACTGAAGAATTACTATTCTCCGATTACTTATCAAAGCAAGGCAAGCTAAAGTGAGTGGGTATCTTTGCTGTAAGTTCCAATAACAGAGTGCTGAGTCTCACTATTACATCTCTCACTAATATCTAAATACAGTTTCAGAGCTGGCTACAGAATGACATTACATCTGGTCACCTGATTCTGTGGTTCCCATACTACCCTCCTGACTAGAAGCTGAGCTAGGATCTAGCACAGATGTGTCACAATACACTCTCCCAGAACCCTGCTAAGACTTATTCCAGCATCTGTAGATTGTAAACCAATTCCAGTACGTACACCCTTCCTGTAGAGACTAACTAGCCAGTCTCTGTCACCCCCAGGTAGCAATTAATTCAGCACTAAAGACAATAAGAGCATAATCCCAGCCCAGAGACTGTATCTCTGGCTGCATTCAGACCTGTAAGATAAAAACTTTATAGCCTAAACCAAGTAATTTAATTTCAAGCTATTTTTTTAAGGTTAACTGAGCTTAACCCCTTCCATTACAGCATCCTCATTTAACATATACACATTTCATCATTTACAATACAGTCTTTTATACATGTATATTTCTTTTCTGTGCAGCAGGACTCATTGTTTTAACACAAGCAACTTTACAGATACATTTTAACACAAGCATCTGTACAAATTAGTTTGATATTCAAATGGCATAAAGTTCCATACAAATGTCCAGCTAGTTATGCTGGCATATGTTACACATGCAATGCCCTACTCTCTCTGGCATAGCTGGCACTAAATCATATTATCACACCATCTTAACCTGTTTTCTGCATGGAATATCATGTCTGAACAGCATCATTGATAGGAATTATGGGATCTGCTATGACCTCCAACTGTGTTAATCATTTTGGTGAGGTCAGTCCATGCTTCATTTTTTCCAAACAGTATTCCCTGCATGGCCAAGGAGTCTTCATCCATGTTGTTGGAGAGCATCTAGTATGATGTCATTTTCAAGTAGGGAGAAATTCTCATCACTATGATGGTTGGCCATCTGAAAGACAGTGGTATGCACATGACCATATTCCTGTCAGAGCTCCGATATGCAAATTATGATGTGGACAGGGTATGTCACTAAAAACAGCATGCATTCCTGTACAATGAAAATATCTATAAAACACTGTGTGTGACAAATACTAATGTGACAAGTATAAAGTAACAACAATGCCTGTGTACATAGTTGGAAAATCAACATAACTTGTAATATTCTTAGAGAGTGTGTGTGGGATTAGAACCCTTTATGCTACATATTTGTTGAATGGAGATTTGAGGACAACACCATCATGCCAGATGAGTCTGCATGCATTTTACATTAAAATACTACAAAACCAAAAATCATACAACTTAAAGAAAGCATTGGAAATCTCAGGAGCCATAGGCAGGCCACAAACAGTACAGAGCCTTTGTACATTGAGCCAGTAGTTATAAGACTTTTGTCAAGAACCAGCAATGAAAAAATAACTGTTGTGAAGACTGGTAGAAAAGGATGAAGGCTGCCAGCCTAGCCAGATATAACTGTGTAGATAATTCTGTCATTTTTAAATATAAATGTAAAATACAGGCATGTTTCTTAAATGAAAGAAAATACTGTAAAATGTGGAACTTCAAGATTGTAGGAAAATTGCCATCTGCTGAAAGGAAAACTAAGTCAATCATTTCAAATCTTTCCTTTGAAGTAAAAGTATTTCAAATCTATCCTTTGATCTGTAAAGCTCGGAGTCAGTCTGTCTGGGCTAACACATTATTTCTATTGTTTTAACTTAAGGAATAAGTACTAGAGTGTACGTGTGAAATGTCTTTTATTGTTGTAGCTTCCTGAGCAGGTGTTAGCTTGCTAAATAATGTAGCCTGTTGGCATGGGAACCCCAGGTTAAGTGTTAAAATGATGTAAAGTGTACACTGGGAAAACCTAAGTGTCAAAATGATGTACTGTGGGAGGGCCCAGCAGAAATGTTTGTTAGTGATTTTAAAAAATATTGCTGAGAGAGAGAGAGAGAGATGGTAAGCATTTTAGATCTTGGACTATCCAACTCAGCACTGCCTATGCTCTATATGTGTAAGTTACTTTAGAAGTATGTTTTCTTGTAGCAATAGCTAGGAATTAGAAAAGATTAGACTAGGTGTTTTTCTGTTATGTCAGAACTTTACTATTGAATTATTTTAAGTTTCTGTGTGATCTCTGAACTCTTGAATGGCACTGTGGTGTAGTAGTATTGTCTTGTGTTTTTAGTATTTACTATTAAATATTTTTAAACCCCTTTCAACTGTGGCTGGTTTATGTAGAGATAATTTAAGCTCTAGAGTACATTGCATGCTTATAAGTGATCCTGTACTAAGCCCTTCCAATAAGCCTTGATTGCTTAAGTTACACTACTATTGGATAATAATATTGCATGGTAATAATTGGACATCCTTTTAAGGGCCTTTGGGTAGCTGATGATTATTAGCTGGTGGTGGCAGGAATTACTACCGTATAGTCTGGGTATAGGGGCACAGCTGGAGAATCTGTGTCAGCCTTTCCCAGGAGTGTCTGTGAAGTTGTATAAATACTTATCTCAAAGTGTGTGTGTGTGTATCAGCTACTTGGGCAGGGACATGAATCACTGGTTGGACAAAGAGGGTACTGGAGGTTTGCTTGCCAGCTAGGCTGAGATCTGGACCCTATAGCTGTGCCAGTGGGGAGTCTTATTGGGGACCTGGAGAGCAAGGGAGCAACCAGCCCCAGACTGACTGTGATCTCTGTGAGGTCTTAAGGGAAATTGCACTTTACTATGTGTATTTGTTCTTTCTCCTATATGAGACACACTCTCTGGTGTTAGTGATGAGGATTGAGGCTCCTTGATTGCTGGGCCAGGGCATGGGTGTCACATATTAATTGGTGGCAGTGGTTGGGATATCCTTACATATTAATTGGTTTGCAGTGGTGGGATCCACTGCACATACTAATTGGTGGGCATTAGTGGAATATCCACATCACATATTAATTAGTTGCCAAATACTAATTGGCTTGTAGTGGTGTGGGTAGAGTGAATCCTGTAGCTTATGTAGAGTGATCTCTGAAGGTGTTTTGTACTCTAAAACAACCACTCAGTGAATACTCAGAGTTCAGATCACAATTGTTTTATTTCTTTTGTTAGCTTAGTTAGTCAGGGTGAGTAGGCAGCATGTCAGCAGAGGAGTATGGAAAGCTGACAAGGAGCCAGCTGGGGGAGATGTGCCAGGCTAGGAGACAAACATGTGGGTCTGGTAGCCAGTGTGAAACCCAGACAGACTGCATACTTGCAGCCAGGACTGGAGAGGTGGTTACTTCTGGGAGTGATCTACGCTGTAGCAGTGAGACTGAAGGTGAGCCACAGCTGCTTGTGGGTATTGATGTTCCCTTGGACAGGGTAACCACAAAGGTAGAGGTTAGTAGTAGTACCCAGGATGACAGTGAGGCACCACTATCAGAGGATGCCAGACTTCCCGTGGAAGGAGAGCTAGGAAGGGTTACAAGGAGAGAGTTGAGACAGGCTCAGCTCTCAGACCCTACATTGCAAGGCCTGAGGCAGGTAGCTAGGGAGGCATCTGATTCTCAAGGAAAGGGGGAATCTGTATACTGGGACAAAGGGTAACTATACAAAGAGTAAACCTCTGAAGGAGGGCTAGAAGGTGAGAGAGTACAGCAGTTGGTAGTGCCTAGAGCCTACTATCTGACACTTCTAGCCATAGCCCATGATATTCCCTTTGCAGGTCATATGGGCATAAAATGTACAAAGAGGCATATTATGCAGAACTTCTATTGGCCTGGAATTTTCAGAGATGTAACAGGGTACTGCAGGACCTGTGAGCAGTGCCAAAAGGTAGGCAAGACAGGAGACAAGGTGAGAGCTCCTTTGATGCCTTTGCCTGTGATTGAGAATTCATTTCAGAGGGTAGCTATGTATATTGTGGGTCCTCTGAATACCCCAAGCTCCACAGGGAAAAAGTATATCCTAGTGGTATTGGATTATGCTACACGATACCCAGAGGCAGTGGCTTTGTCCTCCATTGAGGCAAAGAAGGTGGCAAATGCTTTGTTAGAGATTTTCAGCAGGGTAGGTTTCCCAAAAGAAATACGGTCTGACCAAGGCATCAATTTCATGTCAGACCTGCTGGCTTGTCTGTGGAAGTCCTGTGGGGTGAAGCACATGAAGACCACCCCTACCATCCCCAGACTAATGGTCTTGTTAAGAGGTTAAACTCTACAATCAAGTCCATGCTACGGGCATTTGCTGATCAGTTTAAGAGGGAGTGGGAGAAATATTTGCCCCATCTGTTGTTTGCTTA
Organism: Protopterus annectens; assembly: GCF_019279795.1. NCBI lineage: Eukaryota > Metazoa > Chordata > Ceratodontiformes > Protopteridae > Protopterus > Protopterus annectens. The sequence continues at coordinate 1,188,507,037 of NC_056725.1, read as the reverse complement.
CAAAGAGGTTCCCCAGGCATCCACAGGTTTTTCACCTTTTGAGTTGCTGTATGGGCATAGGGTGAGGGGACCTCTGGATGTAATTCGAGATGAGTGGGAAGGTGAGTGTGAACCTCACAAGGAGTCTGTTGTGGCATATGTCCTAAACCTCAGGACAAGGCTCATGGAACTCATGGGCTTGGCCCAGGAGAACCTGGCAGAAGCCCAACAACAGAAAAAGGTGTGGTATGACAGGAATGCTCGAGCTAGAGAGTAGGCTGTGGGGCAGTAGGTAATGGTTCTCATTCCTGTCAGACACAACAAGCTGCAAGCAGCTTGGGAGGGTACCTACATGTTGGTAAGAAAGTTAAGTGATGTTAATTACATGGTGGAACTGCTAGGCAGATGGCAGGGGCACAAACTGTACCATGTTAACATCATGAAACCTTACCATAATAGGGAGGCCCTTGTGCTGAGCATTTGCAGTGGATTGTAGGAGGAGTCTGAGGGAGATCTGGGGACTGATCTCCTCAGTGAGGCTTGGGCTGACACCTCAGTGGAAGGGGTAGCAATATCCCAGCAGCTATCTCCTACCCAGGTTCTAGAAATCCAAGCAGTGTTGCAGGAATTTGGGGACAAGTTCACGGGAAACCAGGGTGCACCCACATGGTGCAACACCAGGTGGATACAGGACCCCAAAGGCCTATTAAGCAGGCCCCTTATAGGATGCCTGAGAGAGTCAGACAGACTCTGAGTGAGGAGGTACAGGAGATGTTGGAACTAGGGGTTATTCAAGTGTCCAACAGTCCCTGGGCATCCCCAGTACTGCTGCTGCCAAAGAAGGATGGCAGCACCAGGTTCTGTCTGGACTACAGGAAATTAAATAGTCACATTGAGTCGGATGCTTACCCCATGCCTAGGACAGATGAGGCCCTAGAGCAGCTGGGTGGGGCTAAGTATCTTACAACCATTGATCTTACCAAGGGTTACTGGCAGGTGCCCTTGACTCCCAGTGCTAGAGACAAGTCAGCCTTTGTGACTCCTTTTGGCTTGTATGAGTTCACAAAGATGCCCTTTGCGATGAAGAATGCCCCAGCGACTTTCCAGAGGCTGGTAGATAATATCCTAGCAGGAGCAGGAGGGTTTTCCCTTGCTTACCTAGATGATATTGCCATCTACAGCCATTCCTGGCCAGGGCACCTTCTGCGTGTCAGGGAAGTGCTGGGCAGAATACAGAGGGCAGGGTTGACCATTAAACCGAACAAATGTCAGGTGGGTATGGCAGAGGTCTCCTACCTAGGACATAGAGTGGGGGTGGTAACATAAGGCCAGAACCTGCCAAAGTGGAAGCCATTCAGGCATGGCCTGCACCTGTTACTAAAAAGCAGGTGAGGGCATTTTTAGGGACAACAGGGTACTACAGAAAGTTCGTCCCCAGTTATAGTACCATAGCTGCTCCCCTCACAGACCTGACAAGGAAGAACAGGCCAGATAAGGTAGTGTGGACCCCAGCATGTGAGCAGGCATTCAAAAAGCTTAAAGAAGCTTTGTGAGGACCCCGTGTGTTAGCCAGTCCAGATTACAGCAAATAATTAGTTGTGCAAGTGGATGCTTTGAACCATGGGATGTGGGCTGTACTTAGTCAGATTTCTTCAGAGGGGAAGAGCACCCAGTGGTTTATCTCAGTTATAGGCTCCAACCCAGGGAGGAATGCTATGCAGCTGTAGAAAAGGAATGTCTAGCTATAGTGTGGGCACTGCAGAAACTTCAGCCTTATCTATATGGAAGAAAATTCACTGTAATGACAGATCATAACCACCTAATATGGTTAAACAGAGCCAGTCAGCAAAATGCCAAGTTGCTAAGATGGAGCCTGGGGTTGCAAGCATATGATATGTCAGTACAGCACCACAGTGGGATTAGCAATGCCAATGCAGATGGGCTCTCAAGACTGGGAATGGGGTAAGGTATACTCAGGTAGACCTAACCCTCTCAAGCGGCGTTTCTCAAAGGTCACTTTAAAAACTAGTTTGAGTTCTCCGGGCGGGGAGAAATGTGAAGACTGGTAGAGAAGGTGAAGGCTGCCAGTCTAGCCAGATATAATTTTGCAGATAATTGTGTCATTTGTAAATATAAATGTAAAATACGGGCTTGTTTCTTAAATGAAAGAAAATACTGCAAAATGTGGACCTTCAAGATCGTAGCAACATTGCCATCTGTTGTAAGGAAAACTAAGTCAAGCATTTCAAATCTTTCCTTTGAAGTAAAATTATTTCAAATCTATCCTTTGATCTGTAGAGCTTGGAGTCAGTCTGTCTGGGCTAACACATTCTTTCTATTGTTTTAACTTAAGGAATAATTACTAGAGTGTACATGTGAAATGTCTTTTATTGTTGTAGCTTCCTGAGCAGGTGTTAGCTTGCTAAATAATGTAGCCTGTTGGCCTAGGAACGCCAGGCTAAGGGTCAAAATGATGTAATGTATACAATGGGAAAACCTAAGTGTCAAAATGATGTAATCTTCGAGGGCCCAGCAGAAATGTTTGTTAGTGATTTTAAAAACTATTGCTGAGAGAGAGACTGTAAGCATTTTTGATCTTGGACTATCCAACCCAGCACTGCCTATGATCTATATGTGTAAGTTACTTTAGAAGTATATTTTCTTGTAGCAATAGCTAGGAATTAGAAAAGATTAGACTAAGTGTTTTTCTGTTATGTCAGAACTGTACTACTGAATTATTTTAAGTTTCTGTGTGATCTCCGAACTCCTGAATAGTACTGTGATGTAGTAGTATTGTCTTGTGTTTTTAGTATTTATTATTAAATATTTTTAAACCCTTTTCAACTGTGGCTGGTTTATGTAGAGATAATTTAAGCTCTAGAGTACATTGCATGCTTATAAGTGATCCTGTACTAAGCCCTTCCAATAAGCCTTGATTGCTTAAGTTACACTACTATTGGATAATAATATTGCACGGTAATAATTGGATACCCTTTTAAGGGCTTTTGGGTAGCTGATAATTATTAGCTGGTGGTGACAGGAATTACTACTGTATAGTCTGGGTATAGGGGCACAGCTGGACAATCTGTGTCAGCCTTTCCCAGGAGTGTCTGTGAAGTTGTATAAATACTTATCTCAAAGTGTGTGTGTGTGTGTGTGTGTGTGTGTGTGTGTGTGTGTGTGTGTGTGTGTGTGTGTGTGTGTGTGTGTGTGTGTGTGTGTGTGTGTTTGTGTGTGTGTGTGTGTGTCAGCTACTTGGGCAGGGACACGAAGCATTGGTTGGACAGAGAGGGTACTGGAGGTCAGCTTGCCAGCTAGGCTGAGATCTGAACCCTAAAGTTGTGCCAGTGGGGAGTCTTATTGGGGACCTGGAGAGCAAGGGAGCAACCAGCCCCAGACTGACTGTGATCTCTGTGTGCGCTTAAGGGAAATTGCACTTTATTATGTGTATTTGTTATCCTTTCCTCTCATATGAGACACCCTCTCTGGTGTTAGTGGTGAGGATTGAGGCTCCTTCATTGCTGGGCCAGGGCACGGGCATCACAACTTTCACAACAAAAGAACGTTTTATTAAGGCATTTCTTAAAAAAGTGTTAAGACGTTTGCTAAGAAACAATACTATTCACATTTGCAATGTAAATCTGTCTATACAACTGCATATCGGAATAAAATCAATTAATGATAATAGCAACCTCTGTATTCATAAAGGTTAGTTAAACATCACTCCAGTAACTTGCAGTAATTTCTGTTAAAACATACATTTTCAATATAATTAAATCTAAACAGGAAAAAGGTAAAATATTCTCCTAAACAGAAATGCTAGCAGGTGCCAATTTACCTCTGACTCAGAATCACTGAACGTAAGAGCACCTAATATGCACCCATCTTTAAATACCATTTGCGCCATACATAATCAATGAGGTTCATTAAAATTCTAAGTTTTGGAATACCATTTATGCACATCTGCATAAAAAGGCTACATGCTGCGTAATACCCAGGTGCACTTTGCAAATACCCAATAGGAATCCATAAATGGTACTATGTGTGGCATGTGCCTGTTTTCTTCTTATGAAGTGATAACATGGCATAATCACCACTTTTAAATGATGATATTTTTACATTTGCAGATCAGACCTTTGCTACTGAAAACTGAGTAGGACCTCAGTAAGCATTTTTCAAAGTTTGCATTTTTCATACATTTTCCTTTGGTGTATCAAGATGGCTATTTCCAGGAGGCTGAGACCACCCAGATGCTCACCATCGAGGAAGGAACTTCATGATGATTGACATCTAGAACCATATAGTGAGGGAACACCAAAAATGCACGGGGATCTACCATACTGGAGTCCAGGTTCACCACTGCTATGGTGACCTGCATTGGACAGATGCAGATAAGCTTCATTAGAGGGTCACCAATGTGTAGATACAGCCTGTGGATTCTTACAGTAAGTGTTTTTAGCTTATGTATGCCTGAGCCCATACATATATATATATATATATATATATAGAGAGAGAGAGAGAGAAAGAGAGAATAATCATTAAGTAGTTGTTGTGACAATTAGCTCACTAGGATAATTAAGTAGATGTGATAACTGTACTCTATATAAGTATAGGTTTGATTCCCAAGCTGTTAATTTATTTAATAATATTTATAATATACATAATCATAAACTTTGTAGATGCACATCTGTTTTCCAACATATAATGACATAATTTCATACATCCACTGTCCTCATGCATCAGTGATGCCTTAAGGGCCTAGGCCACTGATGACTATGCATTTCGTAGTTATCAGTTATAGCATGACAATATTACCTACTGTACCTGTGTATGTCTAATAACACACACAATACTTCTTTAATTAATTTCTCCTAATAAAGTGAACATTCTTACTACAGTCCAATTTTTTTAAGCCAAAAGGAATGCCTGTCCAACTGCTTACACATATGTTTTCAGTTATGTGTCAATGGCTGTTATTCCTTTAGAGTATAATGGCCAATAAGTGTTGGAAGCTTCCATATTCAGCCATTATCCACAGGAATTTGAATAAACACAAGCAGTACCTGTTTGTCAGGAAAAGGCATATGTTGCCTGTTAGCTTGGCTTATAAGGAAAACAACAAGAATGCCTCCCTTCTGGCATGCTGTGGGTTCCATTCCACATAGGGAAAACATATCAATAACTTTGTCTCATGGTTTACTTCACCCATAACAGTTGTATAGAGAACAGCATTGCACTTATTGATATTAACATTTATTTATGTTTATGGTTAAGAATAACTCAGTTAATCATTGATTTTCCTACAAATATGGCCATAATCTGTAATGTGTAGCTCTTTAACTGCAAGGTTATTAAAGCAATACCTGTTTGTTTAAAAGAACCATGCGCTGCCTGTTATCTTGGCTTGTAAGGAAAATGGCCAGCATGCCTACATTTTGCCATACTGCTGAATGCAAGCCACATAGAGGAAATATATTAATAAATTGTTCTCTTGGTTTACTCCTATAGCAGTTATATAGAGAAGAATATTGCATTTATTGATATTAAAGTTTATTTTGTGCATGGTTACAAATAACTCATTCGTCAAATTACTATGAATATGCTCATAATCTTTAATGCTCTGTTAACAACAGCTCTTCAACTGCAGGTTTAGTAAGGCTTGTTACAGACTGTTATATGTCTGATAAAGTTTTTTTTTGCAATATGGTATTATTTTTAAAGTGCTATCAAGTTCTGTTTTATCATTAATTATTGCATTCAGATCAAGAACCACATCATCCTTATGTTTTGAGTGAGATGGTCAGACTTAGAAATGCAGAACAGGGAAAATTTGTTTATTTGCTTAGTGATGTTCACTTTGCCAAGGAATATCTTAGTCCTCCCATATTCCTTACTGTGTATGTCATGTACAGCAGCTTTTAATGTTCTGTTAACAGCAACTCTATGATACATGACTATCCCACTGTCTGGGAAATGTATCTTTCATTACTGTTAATGTTTCAGACCACTGTGCTGACAGGATCCATATTAACAGACCATACCCCATCCAGGTAATGTCATAACACCAAGTCTTTTCCATGCATCCACAAGACACACTTTTATTCAAGGTGGATTAGCTAAGCAGATAGGTGTCAATGTTTGAGTTTGGATAAAAATCACATCACAGGTGCAGGTGTGAATGTCATGTCCTCCAATCTATGTTCAAAGATGTAAAACGTATACAACCTTGAAAAAGGTGTATGGTGATTACTTAATGTTCTTCAGAAGTAACCTTTTAGAAACTGATCTGAGAAATGTACATTACTGTTATTTAATGAATACATCATTCATAGTTGCTCTTTTCTCTTTTCAGGTGATGAAGACAGTACCAGAAATTGTGCTCTGTGCAGTGAGTGGATGCACAGGCTTGTGGAGCAGTGGAATAAGAAAGTTTAGCATTAGTATTACATCCCTATAATATCGTTGGTGTTTTTATTACAGCACCCTTGTATCCTAGGTTTGCTGACACTTCTGCAGATGCATTTCTTTGCAACATTTTATAATCTGCAAGGCCTTCAGTTCAACATTGCCATTACATCTGCCTTCAACACCTTGGGTGTTTTTGTTACAACACACTTGTAGCTTAGATTTGCTGACATTTAAGCAGATAGACATTTCTTTGCAACATTTCATAATCAGCAGGCATCATGAGGATGTTTGCATTTTGCAGGCTACTGATTGGTACTGATTATAGGTAGGTAATGCATGCAGTTGTACACATACAGTGCTGCTAGTATAACATATATTAGATACTCATATGTCACAGGCTGTGGTGATTGAATATATAAAATATTTGTTACTGTTGTACTCATTATATTCATATGTGTTCAGACAATTATTGTGCTGCCTGACTTAGATGTTTGTCATATGGCTTGGCTGGTTTCTGCAATATTGTCATCTCACTTTCTCCTCATTTTAACAAGGACACGGTGGCTGTTGATTTAAATCATTACATGCAGACAGTACCATTTATAGATTAATACATTCATAGATTTTTACTACGCTAATGACCTGGGTGGGCCTTTCCAAGCCTATCCATGTTTTCACTAAAGAATCATGACAACCTGTTTATAAATAGGACATTGAAGTGCAGGCATTTATAATTTATCTTTGTCCATAATGAACATGGGTAACAGTCTTGGTGTACATTTACAAATCCCTGTACATTGGTGTAGGTTTTGCTTAAATTGCGCAGTAGACAAAGTCAGCTTCATATGGATTTGAAGGCTGTTCATAGGAGGTGCAGTCTGTGGGACACATATCTGTCTCTCCAGCATGTTCTGTTTAAGTCACAGACAAATGTGTGGTCCTTAGACCTTGTATTTCTGGTACTTTTTGACTTATGAATATGCAGGAGATTCATAACTGCTGTGTTTGCAGATGCCTTGTAAGCCAATCATAAGATCTCCTCACAGAAATATATATCAGACTGAGTAGAGAGAACGGTCCCTTAGGGCCTCAGTGTAAGGCAGAGTTGTTATGACTTGCATTCTTTGTTTATTTAAACTCTGAGGTAGTTGTATTTTCTGCATACTCCTGGTCAGGTACATACTGAAGGGAACATTGTACTCTATAATTGTTATGATAAGGGCAGACTTCAGTGGGATAATAACCTCTTTGGACCTAACTACCATGTCCTTACTTATAACTTGTGCAACACAAAAGGATTTCCTCATAAGTGTGACCACATGGTGGTGTAAAGCAAGGTTGCTGTCTATATGAGTACACAGATTCCTGACCACTGGGTTGACTATTGGGGTTGTATTATCAACATGTTAATTATCTGTGTTGGTTGACTTTCTAAATAGAACAATTATACAATTCTTAGAACTGATTTTAAGAGCATGATTTTGCCACCATTTATTAATTATAGATAGGCCTTGTTGAAGTATACCTGTGTCTGCATACAAGTCAATGATAACCTCCAGCTTGCAATCATCTGAAAAGTTAGTCAGCCATAAACCTTCAGCATTTGCTTCCACTTCCGTGAAGTACATGCCAAAAAATGGTGGCCCCAGTAGTGAGCCATAGGGGACTTTGCTAGTGAGTGTGTTCTTGAAGGAGGTGGGCTCACATATTTTGAATTCATCGGTCCTATCAGTGAGACATTTGACTATCCAGTGGAGGATAAAAGGGTTTATACTTTATTTACTGAGCTTGTCTGTAATGCCTGAATGGGGTATTGTATCAAAAGCCTTGGCCAGGTTGAGGTAAGCTGTGTACACAGTCTTGCCTACACCCATTTCTTTGTCGACCCTCTCAAAGAAGTCCATCAGATTTAATAGGCATGACCTTCCTTTAACAAAGCCTGACTGTGATAGGACCAGTGTTTGCATGTTGCCTATTGCTTTGGTGACCCTCTCAAAGAAGTCCATCAAATTTAATAGGCATGACCTTCCTTTAACAAAGCCTGACTGTGATAGGACCAGTTTTTGCATGTTACCTATGTCCTCATTTATCATGTCCATGATGATTCTTTCCATAGCCTTACATATGGGGTTGGTCAGACTGATGGGCTTGTATTTATCCTGATCAGTGGTTGGACCTCCTTTGTAGCGGAGAAAATCTGTAGCCATCTTTCATTGTTTAGGCACAAAATCAGAATGAAGGTACAAGCTGTGATTCAAGTGGACCAGAGAGGTCATGTTTCATGCTATTTTGTAAGCATCCTGGGTTGTTACTGGGACCCATTGATGCAGTGCATTTGGCCTTAGAAAGTGCATTGAAGACCTGTTCTTTAGTAATGGCTATGTGGAATGGGGTATATGGTAAGTAATAGCTATGTGGAATGGGATACCCTGTATTTCCTTTGAATGATCTGGTGTGGAATGGGGGGAGAACATTCAGTTGAGCCTCACATTTACATTTGCACACAGACATAGCTGCTCAGTGAACACATGCAAGAAGAAAGGAAAGAGGATAATGACCTACTACCATACACACAGATGAACAGCTTACTGAGGCAGACAACATTATTAAACAGTGCAGGTCACAATAATAATGCTATGTTGATGTTTAGAAGTTTTTATTTTCCCCCAAAGTTCAGTTATGTTAATGAGGCAAAAGTCAGAGTCAGGTTTGCTTCCATTCAAATGTCAGAATATATTACATGTGATTGCTTTGTGTGTGTTTGCTATGCTTCGTACTAGCCATTATTCAAATGTTCAGGTGATGTCATGATTCCCACTGGTAAGCTGTTTTATGCATGCCATTGCAAAGCCTTGATTAAACTGCACACACTGGTGATGGACTCATTCTCCCTGATGTGTTCTGTTATGGGTCAAGTCCATATCTATATATAAAGTAATATAAGGAATGCGTTATGTGCATTAGGAGACATTCACTAGCAACAATTGTGTTGATTATAATTCTATTTGCTAATATTTGCATCATTTAAAATTAAACTGTGTTTTAAATAAGACGTTTGGTGTACGCTACTATACCTTCAGTTTCATATTTGTATTTGCAGTAGTCACTAGTGGATAGCATGCTAATTGGGTTCCTATTATGTTTTCGAATCAAGAAATGATGAACGATCAAATACTCGAAATGGCCATTCATCAAAGTGTGTTTTGTGGGGTCGCGGTACAGTGGGGAATGGAATCTTTGCCCTTTCCCTACTGTAGTGTGGCCTTGGAGTTGGTATATCTAATTAGCGGGGGTTTTGGGGGTGCAGTCCCCCACAACAAACGATTCGATGAACGGCCATTTCAAGTATGTAGCCGTTCGACATTTAGTGATTTGATAATGTAATATAGACCCTGTTAATTAAGTATACTAGATTGCAGTTATGCACATCAGTTTCATATTAACATCAGCTATGACCTTCATGGGAATGTGCTGTGTGATAAACATTTGCTTTTCATTTCTGTTGTGTTTTCAAATTCATCTTGACAGAGCATAGGACCCATAGGTGTTTGCCTATCAGATGCAGATGACAAGCACATCCCAGACAACTGCCAGAGTCCTCAGGTGATGACAATGACATTGATGAAAACGATGAGGAAGCTGGACCCACACCTGCCTGATCCATCATGCCTGCTGACCTCAGAGAGGAGACAAGACCAAGACTGGAACAGAGAAGATTTTGGGGATATCTAGGAAGTTATGACTGATGTGTCTCAAAGACAGATGAAGGACATGATGGAGACATTCTTCAAGGACATGGAAAGGTCTATGCGTGACTCATTCAGGGAGATTGCCTGTGAGGTCATTTGCGAGGCTCAGCCCCATCAGCCTGGTCCCTCCTGTCCATAAGCACTGTCTGCGTGGTCCAGTTGTGTTATGCTTCCAACATGCTGATTGTCATATAATTGATCAGACTGCATATGTATGCATACCATGACATGCTATTGTGCTATCATTGTGTGACATTTAATTATGTTTCAATGTGTGCATAACACACCTTAACACATTACACTTTCATCCAACATTCAGCTGTCCATGCTGAAAGCTGGCCATGTATTGTTGCAATTAACCTGCAGCTACTGCTGCAACAATTAGTCTGTAAACATATGTGTTACTGAGGAGAACTGACAGGCAAGTGATGTTGTCCATAGTCCAACACAGCTACTGTTGTATGGTTTGGATTTGCATATTGCCATATCATATATGTGCAGCAGAAGTACATGTCATTTCCCATGTGCTTTGGATGACAGTTGTCATGCTGTCCCACTGGCATGGTGTGGTGTGGTGCGGCACTTCTTGTTTTGACAATGTTGATGCCACGTGAGGTCATATACAGGTATGTTATAGCTATGGGCAATACTACTTTTCTGACTGCATCAGTTACAAATGTAGCATTCATTTATACACAGTGTCACAGATAATTTATTCTGTAACAATGCATTACACCTTGTTTGCTGTATTTTACATTTCCTTGTCCATTACTTTTTCATATAAATTCACACCTTCCACAAATAGTTGCACACATTTACTGATTGTACATGTCTCTGCATATAGGAGATCCATAGTGGCACATAGTTGGACCTTTGACATGTGAGCATTTGCTGACTTACTGCTGATGTGCTGTAGCGATGCTCACAGGAGTTTCCTCTGCTCCGTAACATGTGACATATACCTGTGGTCATTTATTCGGCATTTACATGGCAGTGCATGTGCATGGGCTTGAAATTCTTAGCTTCTTACCTATGCATGTTGATGTTACATGATTGCACACTAGTCTGTCTATGTGACTTATACATGGCCATTTCTGTGGATATCAGAAATCATTCTGTCCATGTGACTTACATTTGCCATTTGGTTAAATGTATTTTAGGTTGGCTTCTACAGCACCCTGTGTGCTGTATACATACAACTGCAGTATGTCAACTTATCTTGTCTTGTTTTTCTCTGATGTGGGCCCAGAATGTTAACCTCCCTTCCACCTTCATATTGCCATATTATATTTTGCAGATATGTTTGCCTTTATTGCAGTTACTGACCATTGGCATGTATTATATTGTTGACATGGTGAACATGTGCTAAATGTATTGCCAATTTATGGCTGCAGGACATCTGCACACAAGTCCCTGGCTACTGCTCGCAATACATTTGTTTTTGTTATACCTGTTTGCTAACCAGTATACATTGTTGAAATCCATGTGCAAAACCTGATATATTTTTAAGCTGCAGTGTTATATTTTTGTAAATATTCTTTCATGTCACTGGTGTGTATATGTGTATTGACCTTGCATTCATGTACATTCTATTTAGGCCACTGACAGTCATATGTATATGCCTACACCTGTGTGTTGCCATTGACATGGCATATATGTGTGACATATATGCATTTCACATTTGCTTGGGTTGTGTATACCTACTTATGTATTTAGCAGCCATTTTGCTGATTTTCTGCTGTACTGCTGTTTGGCACTGTTCTTGGTTATTTGCCTTTCACCTGCATGGTCATAGGTTTGGTTTTGTTATAAGTAATATAAGTAATGACAAAGATATATATGAAGTATTAGGCACACATCCTAAAATTTTATATAAAAAAGGAGACAGCTTCAAGAATCCTTTTGATGCTATTTCAAACAGATATAATGACCGACAGGGCAAAATGACAAAATGTGGCACCTGTGCACAGTGCCACTTCATCAGTCAAGCAGACATTACCACAGCAGGTAATAAAACATTCAAGAGCGAAGGTCGTTATAACTACTACACACAAGGAGTTGTATACATAGCTCAGTGCAAATCATGCACATCATTTTATATCAGAAAGACTGAATGGAAGCTAAAGCACCGTATTTATGAACAAATTTATGATATAAAATTGGCAAAAAACAACAATGCCCTGTACAAAGATATAATTCACACCAGAGAACACAGCTTCCTATTCACTATCCTAGAAAAAGTAAAATGAGATCTGAGGGGGGACCCTAGACAATTATTTTAGAATGGAGAGAGTTATAGTGGCAAATATATTTAAATGTCATGGCACCACCAGGGTTAAATTATATAATATCCATATCCAGCATCCTGAAAGTGAAAGCATATGAGAGGTTCACACCTCTAGTATCTACCAGTTTTACAAAGACATAATTTAATAAATTATAAGAGCTTTATTTATTAAATTATCAAAGAATATTTTTACATCATTACGTCAGTCTAAAACACAACAGGAAAGCAGAAACAAGCTGGACAAAAAACAGCACGGACTATTTTATTTAACGTAAGCGCTTTCAGCTAAGCAGATGCCCAGCCTTCATCAGACAAAATTCACTTAGCACAGCTCTATTTTTATATAAAAACACTACATCCACAAGTTGCTAATAAGCCAATCACAATACTGAATTAATAAAAATTATAACCTCGATACACACCTGATTATATAAAAAACATTTCTTCATCTTTCAAACCAATGTTTGACATATGTTAACTCATTAAACGACTACTCATCTTATAAAATATATAAATATATAATAAATAAAAAACACAAGTTACAGAGAAAACATATTTAGAAAAATAAAAAGTAAAAAACCCGAATGCTTAAAGGTTTTAACAATAATGGCTAAACTGTTTAAAGAGAGGATATCTCACGTTCATATTACTAGTAGTTATTACAACAAATAACATTTATCTATGGAGAGCTTTAAGTTTAAGAATACACTTAATGGAGGCAAAATCATTCAAACCTGGAGGGAGATGTGCACATGTTCTAATCTGCCATAATAATTCTTGCTCTTCTAAACGCAACTGCCAGGGCCCTTCCCTTATGTCATTTTTAATCTGATACACTACACTAAATACAAAGCAGTGGTCAGGGAACTCTAAAATATGCCTGGCAAGTGCATTTGTGAGGTCCTTCCTACCTATGGCATACAGATGTTCGTAAATTATTTTCTTTATTTTTCTCTCAGTTTTGCCTATATAGAAGGAAGGACATTTCTCACATAGAGCCACGTATATAACTCCCTTGGTATCACAATTGTAGTTTCCCTTGATAAAATAATTTTTCTTGTTGATATGCACTTTGTTTTCAACATGAATAAACTTACATTGTGGGCACATACCACATTTGCGCATGCCCATTATTTTATTTTTGGGTTTATCCGTGGCCATTTCAACAAGATTTTTAAGATTAATACCCCTTCGATATGTAAATTTTGGGTATGTACCATGAACCTTAACGAGAGCTCTATCTTCAAGTATAATGCTCCAATTTTTAGCTACTACTTCTCTAATAACTTTATAGTCCACGCTATATGTGAACAAAAAGTTAATTCTAGAATGTGCAGGGGAATCCATCTTAATAGTGTCCTTCCCCGATCTACACATTAGGCCACCAACCAACAGGGGCGTGAAATGTCCATTAGCCCTTTTAACCTGCACTTCGTGCATCATCCCTCTTATAAGACTATCAGGATAACCTCGGCACAAAAACATTTTACTAATATTGTCACATTCCTCCATGAAATCAATGTCATCTGAAATCATTCTAGCAGCCCTGACAAATTGCCCTTTCACTACACTCCTTTTTTGGTGGAAGGGGTGACAACTAGAAAAATGGAGATAACTATTTGAGTGGGTTGGCTTTCTGTAAATTAAAGATTTAAACTTGTTATTAATTTTATCTTTACAGATTTTTACATCCAAAAAATTCATTTCGTCCACTCCAATAGAATACGTGAATTCTAGAAAATCAGTCATTCCAGAGATGTTGTCTATAAACTCTGGAATAAGGTTTTGACGGCCCCTCCAGATGAAGCACATGTCATCTTGGTATCTAGTATACCAAGTGACATGTTGCTGATACAGTTCACTATTGAACAAACAGTTACGTTCCCAAAAGGCCATAATGCTGTTAGCAAAACTGCACCCACAGGGAGACACCATAGCAATCCCTATGTTTTGGAGAAAAAACTGGTCCTTAAAACCAGAAAATTGTTTGAAAGCACCAAATCCAATAAAGTCTCCACTATGTACATCTGTACTGTACATTGGTGGCCTTTTTAGTTAGCATAAAATTTCTTGTCCAGTCAATACCTAGTTGGTGAGGTATGACTGTATAAAGATCTTTAACATCTACAACCAGAAAGACCACATCTGAATGATAATCAATTTTGTTAAAATTCTCCAAAAAGTCCCAGGAATCTTTGCAAATCTGTGGTTCCCCCTGGATATATGGTTTAAGGATACCATCAATATACTTGGCACAAGCATAAGTAATAGAACCCCGTCCATCAACTATGGGCCTTAATGGGGGATCTATTAGGATTTATGAATTTTGGGCATGCCAAAAATCGTAGGAATCTTTGGTGCTGACATGGACAAATAGTGAAAGGTGTTACAATCAATAATACCTTCTAAGAAAAGCTCATCCAAAACTCCCCTGATTTTCTTATAAGCTAGATGCACTTCATTCAAACTAGATCTCAAATATGTGTCAGACTGCAGATGAATTAACATTTTATTTTCATAAAAGTATTCATCCATAAACACCAGACCCCCTCCCTTATCTGGTTTCATGACTCTAACTTTACATTCATTAAGAAGTGAAATAAAATCTCATTCATAATTAGATATATTACTTCTCATTCCCAAATCATGTATGCTGTTATTGAGTCTAGCCCTAAAATCAATGTCACATATCTTTTCAAAAGTATTCAACCCACCATGAAGAGGTGGGTTGAACACGCTTGACACTCTAAAGGAATTAAGGAGTGCAGGTGTATTCCCTAAAGAAACCACCAAATTCAGCTTCTGGACATACAGTTTAAAATCTATAAGTGTTTTTACAAGGTCACTCCTTTTATCGGGAATGAACGACAACCCTTTTGAAAAAAAGTCAATCAGGGGTTGCTCACCGGTTAGTACGGTATAGTTATATATCTTAAAGTCACTATATTGGGTTGTAAGAATCTCAGGTCCTGTCTCTAAAGGGAATGTCATCTCCTCCGTTGATTCCCTTTTCCCTTTCTCTGTGGTTGTCCCCTGTTGTTCAATCTGACATTGCTGTTGTCCTGTGTATTTCTATCCCTGGGAAAAACCTGCTCATTGTCAATATTAGCAAGTTCTTGATTTTGATTTTGACCATGTCCATTGATATTATTATTATTATTTTGACCCCTGATACGTTCACTTCTACGAACAGGTGTTTGTTCATGGTTAGTATTATTAATTTCAGATGTAGAAGCTATTTTAGCCACATCACCACCCTTAGGTAAATTCTGTCCTACCATAGGGGGAGGGGGGTAAGCCTTGTTGTTTGCATAATCTGAAATATCTCTGTCCATTTTACGTTTTTTGTTAAGAACAAGTTTGGAAATAGAAGCTTCAATACTTGAGAAAATTCTCAAATAATCATATTTATATCTCAGAAAATCATTGTCTTGTACCAAACTAGCCTCCAAAACTTCAAGTTCTTCCTTCAGGTCAATAATCTTTGCTCCATAAAAATTAATTAATGACAGCAAAAATTCAAAACCATGTTTGTCAAAGAGGGTTAACAGTTCTTGATGGTATATAGAATTACTAAGCAGTCCTGCAGGATAACGCCACTGCCGTAAACCCTTGGGAACTACTTTCTTCGTGATGCATTCCTGCAGATAGGCAACTTCCAGTTGCAATTTCTTACAACGAAAAAGTTTATGGTCAAAAGAATTTAGTCTATCAACAAAATTACTCACCGATCGCTCACTGCTCATGGCTCTCACCTCTGAATCCTTAGAAGTTTCGAAGAAGTCTTTTTTGCCCAAAAAGTTAGCCATTGAGGGTAAAGCAGCTCCATTATTAACTCCATTGGCATTTTCCACTAGTTCATTCATTTGAATGTTCATAACCTCTCCACTATGCCTCCTAATGTTAACACTAGCGTTTGTCTGCCCAGAAGACGCGTTAGCGTTGTTTACCATTTGGGAAGTAAATTGATTCACCAAACGCACAGCAGGTAAACCGGTCATTTCAGTATTTCCTCTGGAACCCGCTACTGTGTCAAAATGGTTCCTCTGAGTGCTCGATTCCATCTTTTGCGATAACGCTTCCACCCTATTCAATAACAAGTTAACTAGGGTAGTCAAATTTCCTAAAGCATTCTCTTCATGTGAATTATTCATTACGATAGCTTCTCGCTCCTTGTCTTGCGAGAATAACAGCTGTGAATTAGTTCCATCATGCCCGTTCTCATTACCAGCATCTATGTTTCCACTAGCCATTTCAGTAGACAAACAAGCAAACACGAAAACTATTTGAAACTTGGTAAAAAACACAACAGGAAAGCAGAAACAAGCTGGACAAAAAATGGCACGGACTATTTTATTTAACGTAAGCGCTTTCAGCTAAGCAGATGCCCAGCCTTCATCAGACAAAATTCACTTAACACAGCTCTATTTTTATATAAAAACACTACATCCACAAGTGGCTAATAAGCCAATCACAATACTGAATTAATAAAAATTATAACCTCGATACACACCTGATTATATAAAAAACATTTCTTCATCTTTCAAACCAATGTTTGACATATGTTAACTCACTAAACAACTACTCATCTTATAAAATATATAAATATATAATAAATAAAAAACACAAGTTACAGAGAAAACATATTTAGAAAAATAAAAAGTAAAAAAAACAAATGCTTAAAGGTTTTAACAATAATGGCTAAACTGTTTAAAGAGAGGATATCTCACGTTCATATTACTAGTAGTTATTACAACAAATAACATTTATCTATGGAGAGCTTTAAGTTTAAGAATACACTTAATGGAGGCAAAATCATTCAAACCTGGAGGGAGATGTGCACATGTTCTAATCTGCCATAATAATTCTTGTTCTTCTAAATGCAACTGCTAGGGCCCTCCCCTTATGTCATTTTTAATCTGAAACACTACACTAAATACAAAGCAGTGGTCAGGGAACTCTAAAATATGCCTGGCAAGTGCATTTGTGAGGTCCTTCCTACCTATGGCATACAGATGTTCGTAAATTCTTTTCTTTATTTTACTCTCAGTTTTGCCTATATAGAAGGAAGGACATTTCTCACATAGAGCCACGTATATAACTCCCTTGGTATCACAATTGTAGTTTCCCTTGATAAAATAATTTTTCTTGTTGATATACACTTTGTTGTCAACATGAATAAACTTACATTGTGGGCACATACCACATTTGCGCATGCCCATTATTTTATTTTTGGGTTTATCCATGGCCATTTAAACAAGATTTTTAAGATTAATACCCCTTCGATATGTAAATTTTGGGTATGTACCAAGAACCTTAACGAGAGCTCTATCTACAAGTATAATGCTCCAATATTAGCTACTACTTCTCTAATAACTTTATAGTCCACGCTATATGTGAACAAAAAGTTAATTCTAGAATGTGTAGGGGAATCCATCTTAATAGTGTCCTTTTCCGATCTACCCATTAGGCCACCAACCAACAGGGGCGTGAAATGTCCATTAGCCCTTTTAACCTGCACTTCGTGCATCATCCCTCTTATAAGACTATCAGGATAGCGTCAGCACAAAAACATTTTACTAATATTGTCACATTCCTCCATGAAATCAATGTCATCTGAAATCATTCTGGCAGCCCTGACAAATTGCCCTTTCACTACACTCCTTTTTTGGTGGAAGGGGTGACAACTAAAAAAATGGAGATAACTATTTGAGTGGGTTGGCTTTCTGTAAATTAAATATTTAAACTTGTTATTAATTTTATCTTTATACATAGCTCAGTGCAAATAATACACATCATTTTATATCAGAAAGACTGAATGGAAGCTAAAGCACCATATTTATGAGCAAATTTATGATATAAAATTGGCAAAAAACAACAATGCCCTGTACAAAGATATAATTCACATCAGAGAACACAGCTTCCTATTCACTATCCTAGAAAAAGTAATATGAGATCTGAGGGTGGACCCTGGACAATTATTTTAGAATGGAGAGAGTTATAGTGGCAAATATATTTAAATGTCATGGCACCACCAGGGTTAAATTATATAATATCCATATCCAGCATCCTGAAAGTGAAAGCATATGAGAGGTTCACACCTCTAGTATCTACCAGTTTTACAAAGACATAATTTAATAAATTATAAGAGCTTTATTTATTAAATTATCAAAGAATATTTTTACATCATTATGTCAGTCTACATTGCCTAATAATGATTTATAGCAGTCTTGGACATGCTTAAGAACTCTTAAGGAATTTTAAGAAATGTATAAATCTTTTAAATATTAGTTACTTGATATCTTTAAAATTTCAAATGGTCACATGTTTACTTAAAGTTATAAAAGCATCTCATGACACCAATATAATTATCTGAAGAAGTTTATTGAATTGTTAGACAAAAACGCTTATCATTTTGGCAATTTTATTGTTTCAACCATTGTAATAAATCATATGGGCTACATTGTTGTATGTTTTTTATCACTAGAGTTATCAGCTGGTATTCGTCTGTACGGAACCTGTGGCTTCATTATTTTGTAGTTGGACTTGTGGTTGTACATTTACATAATACCTTATAATCTGCATGTTTAGCAGTGATATTGGCATAATGCACTAAAATCCATGAGTTTTGGCCCATGAAAATATGACAAGGAAAAAAAAAGAAGAAAAATAAAATCTGACAAGGGGATTGGATTAACTTATTGTTATGTAGAGAATATACCACTAATCTCTAAAACAGAACTCTTCACTGCACCACATGAGAAAAAAAGAATAGAAAAGCTCAAAATATCCTTTACACATCACACAAATATCCTGCCTTACAACACCTAACTCAAAAATATACTCTTCCTAGAACAATCTGATCTGAAACATCATACCTACTAGTAATACAGAAATCATTCTCTATGGAGAATCCTTATACATCAACCACACAGTAGAAATTTGGAATTCATGATCAAATGATATAAAAAAGCCCAACCCTAAAAAAATTCCAATAACAATTAAAACAATATCTACATACCAAACCAACCTGCAATTCTAACATTCCACATTGATCCATAAAAATAAAATGTGACAATTTGAACAATTCTAGAAGTATTTCTGCATCGTTTTTCTTTTCATCCCATGCCACCACACAAAATCAATGTTAGTCATTATATCTGAATAACAGCTATAGTCTGCCCTGTTTTTTATCTCTTCATGTATGTGGCCCACTTGTCTACCTACTCCTGGCATATCTAAATTAAATAAATAAATTGTAATAATACTACCATTCAGGCTTGTACTTATCATTTTAATTTATAATGCTACCACTGCTGCTTTGCCCATTTTACCAGTACTGTTATTGTTGTTTCTTCATCTCCTTGTTTCACCTAGCTTTTTATAACCCTATCAACTTCTTCATTATGTCATGCATTGTTCGCATAATGGTGAAGGTATTTACCTCACAGACATAAGGTAGAGGGATTAAAATGGTCTGCAAGGGCAGCTAGCCTAGTACTTAATATTTAACTATGAACCTATATTATAAAATTCTTTCTCACCATTACGAGTATAAAATGCAACGTTTTCAGCTTTTTATGCATATATATAATGTAAATGGGAAAACACTTCTATGTTGAGGAATCTGTCTTATGCCCAGCAATGAATGCTGCTTCTACTACCACTTGTTATTACAAATACTTGCAAGGTTTATAAAGAGATGATTAGACTATGGTTGTTATGTGACATTATAAGGTAGTCAGTCTTCTTCTCCTTTTGGCTTTTCTCATTAAGGTTTGCCACAGCAGAACAACAGTCTGCAGAAATATTGGCGTGGAGTTTTACAGTGTTAAGTTGCCAGCCTGGCACTCAACCTTCCACAGAAGGCACACACACCTACCTAAGGCCAATTCAGAATGTGGGAGGAAACCCATACAACCACAGAGAGGGCATACAGAAGGTATCTCAGATGAGAATCAAACTGGAGAACCTCTTGTTGTGAGGTGGCAATGCTAACCACTGCACCATTGCAGCCACCTGTTATAAGGTAGTCAGTAATGATGAATTATTATTTACAAGCCTTTAAAGTGTCTGTTGTAATTTCTATATTTCTGGATCTTATATCCCCAGGGCTCAGCTGAAATGGGCTCTGCCCACATGTACTATTGCAGTAAACTAACTAACTAACTAACTAACTAACTAACTAACTAACTAACTAACTAACTAACTAACTAACTAATTAACCAACTAACTTCAGATGGCAAAGTGCTGAAAAGAAACAGGAAACACCTGCTCAAGATGAGTAATAAGTTTTAGTGTAACAAAGAGGAGCAAAGAGATACTTAACTCCTCAACTCTGGACGTACAGAATTTACTGAGGTCTCCTGAGGAGTATTATAGGTTCATAGGTTCATAGGTTCATACTAGGCTATCTGCCCTAGGGCATTTATAAGCCTAGCCAGAATGTGTTTGGCTTTCGCCACCCATTTTTAATTTATTTTGCTATGCCCTTTTTCGAGGTTAGTATACTGTGCCTCTATCAAACAGTGACACAGAAGTGATACACGGGGTAAATCTATGATCTCCCATCCACTCATCAAGATTCCTCTTGAAGAGAGTCAATGAGGGACTCTGCCTAACCTGGACTGGGATTTTATTCCAGAGTGAAGGGAGCCTCTGGGTTATAAATCTGTCCCTCCAGCATGTCCTATTTATTTCAATGCTGAGGTTCAAATCTCTCGAGCGCGTAGCTCGATGGGATTTGGATTTTCTGAGGTGCAGCATGTCCATTAATTCCGGGTTGGACATGGCTTTATATGTCAGGTACAGATCGCCTCTGAACAGGCGGTATGCCACTGAGTAGAGCTGGAGTTTCTTTAACCGGGCAGCATATGGCATCTGTTTGAGCCCTTTGATCCTCTTGGTGAGGTACTTTTGGGGTCTTTCCAGTTGCTGCAGGTGTCTGGTAAGGTACATCCCAAAAGGGGCATTGTACTCAATTATGGGCCTGATGAGGGATGAGTAAAGAGGCACAATGACATCCCCTGATCTAGATGTGAATCCCTTCATGATTAGGTGGGCTATATAAAATGTTTTTCTAACCACTTTGGCCACATGGTTGTCAAATGAGAGATTGCTATCAACTTGGATCCCCAGGTCCCTAATTACTTCTTCTGTACTTAATGGATTACCACCTATGTGGTAATTTGTGGGCACTTTGTTTTTGCCAAAGGGGATGACTATACACTTTTTGGCATTTAGCTTGAGGCCATGGCTCTGGCACCAGTTGTCTGTTTCTATGAGGCCCTTTTGGAGGATGCTTGTGTCGACTGGAGAGTCGATTATGGCACCCGGTTTGCAGTCATCTGTGAACTTGGTCAGCCACAGTCCTTCCGTGTTGGCCTGTACCTCTGAGAAATATATACCGAACAAGAGAGGTCCCAGGACTGAGCCTTGTGGGACACCACTTGTAACTGGTTTGGAGTCTGACATGGCTCCAGCAATTCTAACCATGTGGGTTCTGTCCTTGAGCCAGTTTGCAATCCATCTAGTGACATAGGGGTTTATATTTAAGCTGGTGAGCTTATCTATAATGCCCAAGTGGGGTATTGTATCGAAGGCTTTTGCGAGGTCCAGGTAGGCTGTGTGGACCACCTTCCCCTCGTCGATGGCCTTGTTGACTGTTTCAAAGAAATCAACCAGGTTTAAGAGGCAGGATCTGCCCTTAACAAAGCCAAACTGGGTAGGATCTAGTGTTTGTAGGTCCCCAATATCTTTATTTATGAGGTCCATGATGATCCTTTCATAGCTTTGCAGACCAAGCTAGTCAGGCTTATGGGGCGATAGTTTCCAGGATCCGTTGAGGCACCACCTTTATGGAGAGGGACCACTGTTGCTGTACGCCACTCTTTGGGCACATATCCTGTAGTAAGGCTGAGATTGAACAGTAGTTTTATGTTTGGGTTTAGCTCTTCTTGGAGTTCATGTAGGACGCAGCCCGGGACACCATCTGGTCCCATTGATGCTGTGTTTTTTGCTTTGGAGAGGGCGGCTCTTACCTGAGCATCTGAGATGTCAGGGGGGCAGCACTCTGCTGGGATAGATATTTGCCCTTTTGATGGGGAGGGGGGGAGAGGTTTGCGCTGAACCTGTCAGCTAGGATGTTGGCAATGTCTGTGGGTTCAGTGTATTTTTTGTCATTTTGGACTAATTCTGAGCATATCTGGAAATTACCACCCAGGTTCCTAACATAACTAAAGAAAGCCTTGTGATTATCCTAAGTGTCCCGTGCAATTTTTCTCTCGAAGCTGGCCTTAGACAATTTTATGTGTGCCCGTAGTTTTTTGCTAATACTGATCAGTGATGCCTTCCCTTTTTGGGATTTTGCTCTATCATTTAGTAGCTTCCTCCTTCTATTGTATAGATTGTTTATGGCTGGGGTCCACCAGACAGGACGTCTGCCTTTGGAGGATTGGGTCTTGGTTTTATTTGGGATCGCATGATCTATGCATTCCTGAAGGTGTTCATAGAATGCGTTTATAAAGAATTCTGCAGTCTGGGCCATATTTTCCACAGGCCTGGGGGCTTTGAAGGATTCCACCTCAGTTTTGAGGAGTGTGAAATTTGCTTTAGAGAAGTTTTTCACTGTGGTTTTCTGAGCAGGGGGTGGGGTCGGGATGTGAATATCCAGTGAGATTAGTTTATGGTCTGATCTTACCAGTGAGGGATACACTTCTGGTCTGGAGCATAGAGTCCCCATGTTGGTGATGATCAGGTCCAGTATGTGTTCCCCTCTTGTGGGAGTGGTAACAAGTTGTTCCATAGCATTTGAGTTTATAAATTCTAGGAACCATTGGGATAGGGTGTTGGAGCTAGAGTAATGCTCCCAGTCTATGTTTGGGTAGTTGAAGTCGCCCAATATAATGGTGTTTGGAGAGACCTTCATATTTTGCAGTGTTCTCAGGAAGGCCGAGTGGGGTTCCTGGGTTTGGGAGGGTGGTCTGTAGCAGGCTATAAACTGGAAGGCAGTTTTACCCACTGTTAGTTGCACATGGATAGTCTCTGATGCTTCGTGCTTTGCCACCAACCTGGAGGTGTGGGTATCTTTGATGAATATCGATACTCCCCCTCCTTTTGTGGTTCGGTCCGAGTTTTGGGGCCGAAAAGCATGGTATGAGGTATAACCTGGTAGTGCTAGGGTGCTCTCGGGAGCCCTGAACTAGGTTTCTGTTACTGCACAGATATCGATGTTCTCCATGCTAAGGAGAGTTTTGAGTGCGTGCATCTTGAGGTTCAGACTTCTGGTGTTGAGTATCATTACTCTTAGTTTCTTATCCCTTGTGATACCTATGGAGGTGGGTTTGTCTTTTCAGCCTTGCCTAAAAAAGGCACTATGGGGGTAGCAAGAGCCTTTGCCAATATCCGAAAGCCCAGGGTGACAGGTGCAAGCAGTCCCTAGCGAAGCATTGTGGCTTGTCGAGCATATCATCCCAAGCTGACAGGCATTGGATCCCCTTTGAATGACACCAGTACTTAAGCCAATTGTTGAAATTGATCATCTTGTCTTCATATTGTGGCATCATTCTTGGTGAGGGTAAGATGCTACTCAAGGTCAGGGTCATACCGGCCTGGGCTACATGCTCAGAGAGCTCCTTTATGTCTCTTTTCATGTAGTCCAGGGAGGTACGTCTCAGGTCATTCACACCAGCATGGACAATGACTGAGTCATATTTGTACTTGCCTTGGAGTGACCTGAGTGCTTGTGTTATGTGGCGGATCCTAGTGCCCGACAGGCTGCTCACCGTGACCCTCTCCTTGTTCAGCCTGGTGAGCGGACATCAGTGTGCCTGACGATAGAGTCACCTATTACAAGTGTATCAGGTGTGTTGTTTAGTCTTAAGGGCTGTGACTGTTCGGCACACTGGCTTTGTGAGATATGTGTTGCACGTGTTTTGTTTTGGGGTAGCGGCTGCTTGGGTGTCTGCTTTGGAGGTCTCTGCTGCTTTGGCAGCTCTTTATTTAGAGCCTCGAGTATGTTTTTGTGTGATTATGTGTTTGGTTTGCTGTCGTGGTAGGTCTATGTGAGACTGGAATTGTAGTGAGTGTGGTTTCCTTCTCCTCCTGACTGGTTATGCCAGTACTGAGTTGAGAGAGCTTAGCCTCCAGTTTGGCTATATGGTTGCATCTCTCACATGTGTTGGAATTTGTTGGGATGAGGAGAGGGTTGTCTGTGTACATGAGGCAGTTGTAACATTGCCTCAAGATTCCCAGATTCACCAGCTGGACCGGAGAGGAGATTGACAACTGACCTTTGGACATGCTAGAATAATATTGGGAATTCCTTAATAATTGAAAACCAGGGCCAGTGGGGAGTGAGGGTGTAGTGCTTTTAATTTTTAATGCTGACTTATATAATTGCTTTAGTGAGCAAGTGCCAGGTAACTTAAGTGCAATGTGTTACAGGTAACTTAAATGCAAAAACGACAAACAGTAACTTTCTTTCAAGTGAAACAAGGAAATAAGTACAGTAAGCATGAAGAAGTATGTCGAGAGAGCTTCTATAAAAATGTCTTCATATCTGCTGTCATGAAACAGAGTTCAGGTTCATTAGCTTCCAGTAACACAGATGTCACTGTCTTGCCATCAACTAAGTATTTAAGACATGGAAACACATCATAGGATTAAGTGGTTAGTGGAGGATGGTTCATACTTCACTGCTTTTAATAAAAAACAAAATATTTTGAATTATTTAAAAACGTGTTTCTAATTTCATCAAAACAAACCAGAAAGGGTATGAGATGTAATTATTTCATGTATAAAAATGAAACAGTATATATGTGCTAAATAAAATGTTTGGATTCTTATTTCTGGAAAAAGTCTGGTCACTGCTGCATCTTAATTGACTGTCTCATTCTGCAAGTAAACTGGATGTACACAACCTTCTTCAAATTATTATTGCCTTTATCCCTAGCAAACTGCTAAAACATAGGTAATCATGCTGTGTGATTTTCTATACTATTACTCAGCTGAACCAGGGGACTTAGAACTGACAGCACATCACCTTGTGTTTATTCGATTTATATGGTTTAGCAGTTAATTTATTATATCGGTTACTGTGATGTATCATTACTTTCTGCACTGTATTTTCTGTTGCCGTTCTTCTTATCAAGGCTGTCCCTGCAGTAGCAAATCTAGTGCACTGGATGACCAGTGTGATAAGATAACCATTGTGATAGCAACTTCAAACATCAACACTGACCAGCTTTGTCTTTTGCTCACTGCACTGTTTTTGACACCTGTAAGAAGCTTCCTGTAAACTGTATCATATGTATTGATCTGTGCTCTGGACATACTATGTTTGCTATGTGGAATGCAGCCATCTGTTCTATGCACTTGCATGAATCGTCACATTAAGTTATTAATAGCTTTGGGTGTATAAGTGTGCAATGCTAATACTGCAAAATGCATCATGGTATATGTTCAGTGTTGTCATCCCCTCTTACTCCGAATGAACAATATGTGCTCTGGCATTCATGCATTTATTTGAAGCTCAGAATTCTGAAAGATAGAATTTCAAGACTGAAAGTTTGAGATATTGTGGGTAATCATTCTTACTGTTAATGTACAATAACTCAAATGTTCTATAATGATATATAAGTGCTGCAGACAGATCCCCTACTGCATGGCTCTGAAGTAATTCTTTTGGATGCATTATTAGCTTCACTCTCAGGACACACTGCACTACATTCATTTCAGTTAGTAATCTCACGGAGGGCAAACTCTATTATAAGTAAATGTATCTTTACTATTACCAGCAGGGGATGCCACACTTATATTTTCAAACTTCAGTTTTCATCTAACACTACCACAGCAAGGAAAATGTCTCCTTAAGCAGCAGTACAATGGCCTCACTTTTATTTACAATGGTTACTGGGTACACAGCCTATTCTACAGATGACTTGGGGCTTTTCAACTATGGAAATAAAATAGCTTCAATTCTGAGTGCACATTTATTTATCACATTTTCAAATTTTCAGTCAGAACAGTATAACTACATTTGATCTTTTTCTTTTTTAGAATTGTCTGGAAGCCATACACTAACCTTCAATATTCTTTCCATCTTAATATGACCCTCTTCCTCTCTGTACCTTTCATGACCGTTGCTTCTTTCTTTTTCTTTCCCATCTCATTTTATTCAAAAGTCTCACTGTTCCAAGATATTTCTCTTATTTAGGAAAGCTATCCCTCTTGGTTCAATGTTTGGCAATCAGCTGCAAAGAGTTTATCCATGTCACAACAGCCCCATCACTTTCCCATGAAAACAACTTCTTGCATTCTCTCTTATACCATCTGACTCTGTTAAAGATTTAGATGGTTCTCTTCCAATCCTGATGTAGCATGAAACATATTTGATACTAATACATTTCTGATTCGCTAGTGGTAGGTGCTGTTTATGACTCTTCATCCTTATTTTTCTCATGGTGTCTTCAGCATGTGAAGGCTGTTGTTTTGAGTCTGGATGTTCCTGATAATGTCATGTCTGCTGACCTTATGTGTAATATGCCTTAATATCCATGCAACTCTAGCATGGAATTCAAACAACAGTATTAAATAATAATCAGTTTAGCCTGGTGAATCTCATGTTTTGTAGAATTTCCTAGTCTCCTTACTTTATATCTTAATTAGGTGCAACTGGGTTTCTAATTATGTTCTTTTATTTATAATGGTAACTGGTGCTGAGTTTATATATCTATTGCATAATTACAGTAGTCTGTTTTTTCACATTATCTGTTTGTAACAAGTTAACCATATTGTATTGACACAGACCTCAATATTTTAGCCTCTCAGTTACAAACTGTATTTAATGCATTTTTTTGTGAATGCTCTTCATCTTTTCAATTCTCTTTTAATATATTTTATGCTTCTGTAGGTGATGCAGTATAGCTATCCCCCCCTGGGTTCTGCAAGCCTTGCACGGCATGCAGGATTAGTGCAGGAGCTCCAGCAGGAAAGATATCTGCCGTGCGAACAAGGAATAACCTGTAGGGGGGTGCATGAGCACTCCTGCACTAACCCCGCACGGACTCAGCCCCTGTATGCAAATTACCCCATTTGCAGGAGAAATCCATGCAAATTAGTTGAATTTGTGATCCAGGAAGCTGGAAACCGGCCGTGCAGGACTAGTGTAATCTGTAGAAATGTAGTCCGCCAGTAACGGAGTACATTTCTGCAAATTCCAAAATGGAGCCATGACACTCCACATAAAGGGTGCATATCATTTAGGAAGCATGCCAATGGCCAAGTATAAGACCATTGGCATTGAAAACAGATGAAAAAAATGGGATCGGGGGAAAAATAAGAAAATAAACTGAAAATAAGCATTCTAACTAAAATCACTATTCTGCCATTATAGTCAATGGCAGCAAGAAGACAACATGGCCAGTGAATAGTGGCTGCTAAGGGGGGAGGCTCAGTGTGAGACATGTAACTATGCATTAGCAGGCATCCTATGCAAATGAGGAGAATGATAGTGAATCCCAGATTTCCTCTGCATATTAGTCAGCTCCCAACAGTGTAAGAGCAGGAATAGCTTGGTGCAAGCCTAAGAGTTAGCTGACATCATGGGGGGGGGGGGTGTCAGGCATACTATAAGTGGATTGGAGCCCTGTGGCTCAGGTTTGCTCCTAGCTTAGCACAGCTAGGCAAGGGGGTGTGTCGGAGGCTGCCTAGCACTCTTTACATTGCCTAAGTGGGTGTGCATGCCGTGCACTGGGTTTTAAAGAAAAAAAATGTAAACCATGAAATAGCATCTCTGTGCACATTTGAGCACTGTGTTTGTGCGGCGCACCCCTGGGCTTAAACAGGAAGGCAATGGGAAGGGAAAACAGCAGTAGGAAGGTAATCTAGGAGAACTAGCATAGCTGGCAGGTGAAATGTATCAGAATCAGCCAATTCCACAGGCAGCAGACTAGCCTAGTCCAGAACACTACTATAAACTATGCAAACACCTTCCTCTCTGTTTTTTCCCATACTCTACACCACTGGTGTATACAAGCAGGGAAGTTTTAACAAACAAAACAACAAAATGATAGCGACTGCAATAGCTATCATACAACTTGTGGAAGAGGCTGAGGGTGGTGAGGATGTGAATACTGTTGACCAACCCACAGTGAGGAGATGGAGAAGAGTGTACAGACCCAGTGTAGCCTACCAGGGGCTACATGAGTTGGAGATAGTGGAGCACTATAGGGTGGACATGAACCTCCTACAGCAAATTGTTGAGCTGTGCCGGCCACACCTGACACACAGAACTAACAGAGGGGAACCCATCCCAGTGGATACCAAGGTATGTGTAGGCCTAAGAATACTAGCTACAGGTACCTTCCAAAGGCCACCTGGGGATATGATGGGGATCTCACAGGCATCAGCATCCAGGGTACTCCACCAGTTCTTGGATGCCATGTCAGCACATGCCAGTGAGCACATATATTTCCCCAAAACTCGTGAGGCGTTGGCCAGCAATATGCAACTGTTCCATCAAATAGCAGAATACCCTGATGTAGTGGGTGCTATAGACTGCATACACATATGCATCAAAGCACCACCTGGTGAGCAGGGTAGGGTCTGCATCAACAGCAAGGGCTTCCCCTCCATCAACTGACAGGTCATGTGTGGTGCCCAGGGCATAATAATGAATGTGTGTGCTGGCTGCCCTGGGAGCTATCACAATTCCCACATCTGGCATCTGACGTAGCTTTACCACAGATTTGCCAATGAGGAAATCCCTTAAGGTCACCTAGTGGGGGATGCTGGATACACACTGAAGCCGTGGCTGATGATACCCATCAGAAATGCACACACACCCGAACAAGAACTCCATAATGAGGTACACACACAGGCCAGAATTATAATAGAGCATGTTTGGGATGCTCAAGTCATGGTTCCCATGCCTGGACACATCCGGTGGAGCTTTGCAGTACTCACCAGCTACATGTACCCAAATTGCCATTGTATGTGCCATGCTATACAATATGATTCTGTGGAAACAGCTGCAACAGGAACAGCAAGGGGCAGGCCCACACAGTCCCCCACCATTGCCAAGGCCTGCACAGGCATAGAGTGACTCAAAGGAGGAACAACCTGAGCCTTCCCCAGTAGGCAGAAGGAGGCGTGCCCAGTATGCCCTGGCCTTGGCAAAGAGGCAATGCATAGCACATTCACTGACACAGCAGGGACCCAGGGAATAACACCTCTCTCTGACTCTCACAAACAGTAAAAGGGATGCTAAACATGACACTACCTATGCTCAACCATGTGTAGGGAGTGTACTATGTGAATGCAACATAGGCAGCCCTGCAGCACCACCCTCAAAACTGGGACACCCACAAGGTAAGTCACTCAACTTACCAAGTGCTGAATGGAGTAGAATGTGTTGTTGCCTGTATCTATGGTATGGATGTGAGCATGCAAGGGAATCGGGTGGCTGAATGGTATGCCAGCAGAAAGCAGACACCTATAGTGGCAACATGAGATCTGTAACAAATACTGGTGTCACCATAGTAGCCAGTACTACACAGGGTGACAAAACCCACTGCAGGAAATGTGCTGGGCCACATGTGTGTCCATATGACTCACACATGCCAGTCAGGGAGGTTTGCATACCCAAAAGCAGTCTCAGCCAGTAGGACAGGTGTAGACAAACACAAACAAAAGCTGTGCTATGGCCTCTGAATGATGCCTATGGGTAACCCCCCCCCCAGGCCTACACAGACAGACTACAGCAGGTCAGGCAGTGGGGTGTTAGTTCCAAAGGGTAGGAAGTCCGAAACTAATATGTAGATCAATCAAAGCTAAGACCTGTAGTACACTGATATGCTTCTAGCCAGCATGATAGGTTAGAATACAGAAAGAAATGGAGTATCTGACATACGAGTACAGTTATAGCAAACATGTACAAGTGTCAGGTGTGCCCCCCATCCTACGTAGTAAAAATAGTCAGGTGTGCCCCCCCCAATCCTGTGCAGACATGTAGTAACAGTCAGGTGTACCCCTCCACAATCATGTGTAGAAATGTAGTAACAGTCAGGTGTGCCCCTCCCAATCCTGTGTACAAATGTAGAAACAGTAAGGTATGTCCCTTATAATCCTATGTAGAAATGTAGGAACAGTCAGGTGTGGCCCTTCCCCCAACCCAGCATAGAAATGTAGTAACAGTCAGGTGTGCCCCCCTCCCACAATCCTGTGTAGGAATGTAGAAACAGTCAAGTGTGTTCCCCCCAACACTACTTAGAAATTTAGAAATGTAGTAACAGTCAGGTGTTCCCCCAAACCTATTTAGAAATGTTGTAGCAGTCTGGTCTGCCCCCCCAATCTGATGTACACAAGTCGTAACAGTCAGGTGTGCCGCCCCCACAACCCTATGCAAAAATGTAGTAACATGCATGTGTAGGTATAATACCAGTGGTGCACAGATGTACAGAGGTGGCCAAGGTAGCATGATAGGTTGTAGCATATGCACAATATGCAGGTATGTGTGAGTGAGGTTGGTGTGTGTGTTTCACATTGTGTGAGAGTAGTCAGTATGCATGCATGTTGAAGTAAGACCTGGTGGCCATTTCCCACTACTTCTGATGACAGGGACAAGTCCTCACAGCTACAGTGCCAAAGACAATACCCACCAGTATAACACATGCTAGCAGTAAGCCATTGTAAATGTATGGTGGTAATATATGTCACCATCTGAAAGACTGACATGGCATGGCTGTTGGGCTAGATATACAAACAGTACAAAGGGGAAAGTACCCCAGACATGCACTATAAATTGTGTCACTATGAAATGGACACACCCTTGGAATTGTGCATACATGTATGAATCATATTATCTGGTCCTATAGTAGAGGATACCGGTGTTGCCTGCCCAAACACTCGCACATCACAAAGGAGGTAGGACTGATGTATTGGGAAACAGCTGATGTACTTGCACATGCAAGCATAACTGGAATGCCCAATGCATATATGTGTGTCAGATGCAAGTAGTGTCCATAGCACACATGCACCCAGCTCACGCTAACACCACCCACAGGTACCTCTCTGGTTGTACCCCTGCTATGGAGAATGGTTACAATATGACCCCACCTGTATACGGCAATAGGGAAAGAATGCAGCATGCAGTGCAGGTGTCCCATGCAGGTGTGTCGCTAGCTGTATGTAGCACCCTGCCAGCATCCACACCACCTGATCAAGACTGATAGAAGGTATACTGACATGAACACCTAGCACACCTACCCTGTCACCCCAGGGAAATATACTGTATGGCGGTCTGAGACTGTAGGAATGACAGAATGCAACGGCTTGCCACATCTGGCTCACATCAACACCTAATGGCCCACAGGCCTCTGCCAACGGGCTGTATCTCACATGTACTGCCAATGCATATTATGTCATGGACACCCAAATAACAGCACAACACACTCCACATAAGTCAGATGTAAGGCAATGTGGACAAACCACAGTAACATGTTCACCATGTCACACTGCATGAACTGTGGACCAACACCAATACACAGCTGTGATGGGGTGATAACCTAGGGAAAGTATCAGATAATGTATGCATAATGTAAGGAAGAGGATAGAATAACAGAGCAGGGGTGGGAGCGTGGGCAGCATAGAATGTGCAAGGACCAACACAAATCAGTGTGCACACACTATCCCTGGCTGTAAATACATAAATGGGTGGCTACATACCTGCCCGTACACCACAATGGGATAATGCCCTGACTCATGGCCCCTGCCCTGGGTAACCTGTGTGAATCTGTACAACTGTGAGGTATTGCCAAAGCAATATAAGGCCATACTGTCATGCTGATGGATGTACAAGTAGGGTATCCTCTGCCAGCACTGTACCAAGGTGCTGAACTGGATACACAGACCCAGCAGCAATTGTCTGCAGCTCCCCATCCAGGATGGCATAACCTACTATGAATATGTAGGCTTCTGCCCACAATACCACACACAGATGCAGTCAACCTTGTCTCCAAAGACATCACTGTAAGCAGTAATGTCCACCTGACAGTACATGAAGACAGAAAACATCACAGTGTATAACAGTACACATGTCTGAATATCTCTTCTAACAGCAGTACCATGTACCTGAAGCAGCACAGACACAATCACCTACAGTGCACACTATCCCCTGCACACTTTGTCCCCATATTGCCAAATGATTGACGGATACTCTGCAGAAACAGTTTGCTACCTGTAGGTGTACAACACAAAGATCTGCACTGGAGTACAAACTACCTGGAAATGATCCACACATTCAGTACTGAAAAGCATACCGGGCATGCTCACACACTTAGGGAAATGAAGGCAATGTCAGACAACAACATACTGAAAGGTCATACTAGGCATTCTCATACACTTAAACAAATGAAGCCCATGTCTGCAAACAACAGTGGACCAGACATAGCTGGCAGTTGCAGATGTTAGTGCACACACTCATCAGTATGCACCACTCATGCTTTGCACACACAGTGGATAGGAATACAGACATATATCAAAGGACAATACACTATAATAAGCCAAAAGTAGAAGTGCATAGATGTGTGGAAGAGAATGACTGTGACAAGGAGCCATCCATTATGAGGCCTATCCATCCAGCACACAGCCAAATGGCTACAACCTCGTGAGCTTCAGATGTCACTCACTATATATATTAGCCACCTGTATCTGTCAGCATTCCAGACTATGTGATGTAAGTGCTAGCTGTGCAAAATAACTCTACAAGAAAGTAGTCATCTAGCAGCTGTATACATGTACCTGTGGAATATAACCCTGTGTGTGCCTGCATGTGGTGTGTCAACCTCTAGATGAATGGATTATGGCCCATGCACACACACTGCCCTCCCCATAGCCCTACTATGACAAGCCTGCTGAGGTCATCCACTTTAAAATACACCTTTCGGAAAGTTGCAGCTCAATAATCTCTGTGGTGCGTCCTATAACTGCGTACTGCTGTTGTGTGATAAGCTAGTTAGGTAGTAGTTCTAATCCCAGACATGACAACTGTGTGTGTGTGTGTGTGTGTGTGTGTGTGTGTGTGTGTGTGTGTGTGTGTGTGTGTGTGTGTGTCTGTAAAGAGCAATGCTTTTTAGGCAAGTCACACTCAGTACAATTCAAATGCCCTACTTTGGCAAGGCTGCTGATGTCATTCACTGTGAAACACACCTTTTAGAAAATAGTAGACCAGTAATCTCTGTGGTGCATCCTATAACTGAGTACTGTTGTAGTGTGATAAAATAGTTAGGTAGGAGTTCTAATCCCAGACATGGCAACTGTGTATATGCGTGTCTTTGTTTGTGGAGAGAGCAATGCTTTTTAGGCTAGTCACACTTCAAATGCCCTACTTTGGTAAGGCTGCTGATGTCATTCACTGTGAAATACACCTTTCGGAAAGCTGTAGCCTAGTAATCTCTGTGTTGTGTCCTATAACTGCGAGCTGCTGTAGTGTGATAAAATAGTTGGGTAGGAGTTCTAATCCCAGACATGGAAAGTGTGTGTTTCTCTCTGTCTTTATAGAGAGCAATGCATTTTAGGCTAGTCACACTCACTACAATTCAAAAGCCCTACTTTGACAATCCTGCTGATGTCATTCACTGTGAAATACACCTTTAGGGAAGGAGTACTCCAGAAATCCCAATGGTGTGTCCTATATCAACTTCATGCTGTAGTGCAATATAGAGCTCTGATAGGGGTTCTATTCCCACACATGGCAGTTGTGGATGTTTTGCATGTATTTCTATGTCTGTATAGAGAGCAATGAATTTTAGGCTAGTCACACTCACTACAATTCAAAAGCCCTACTTTGGTAATCCTGCTGAAGTCATTAACTATGAAATACATTTTTGGGGAACGAGTTCCCTGGTTATCCACATGGTGCATCCTATATCACCTTTATGCTGTAGTGTGATATAGAACACTGGTAGGGGTTCTATTCCCACACATGGCAGTTGTGGATGTTTTGCATGTGCTTCAATGTCTGTGTAGGGAGCAATGCATTTTAGGCTAGTCACTCAGTACAATTCAAATGCCTTACTTTGGCAATCCTGCTGATGCCATTCATTGTGAAATACACCTTTGGGTAAGGAGTTCTCCAGTTATCCCCATGGTGCATTCTATATCAGCTTCATGTTGTAGTGTGATATAGAGCTCTGGCAGGGGTTCTGTTCCCACACATGATAGTTGCAGATGTTTTTCATGTGTTTCTATGTTTGTGTAGGGAGCAATGCTTTTTAGGCTAGTCATACTCACTACAATTCAAATGCCCTACTTTGGCAATCCTGCTGATGTCATTCACTGTGAAATACACCTTTGGGGAAGGAGCACTCCAGTAATCCCTGTGGTGAGTCCTATATCTACTTTACCCTGTAGTGTGATATAAAACTCTGATGGGGGTACTATTCCCACACATGGCATTGCGGATGTTTTGTGTGTGTTTCTATGTCTGTGTAGGGAGCAATGCATTTTAGGCTACTCACACTCACTACAGTTCAAATGCCCTACTTTGGCAATCCTGCTGATGTCATTCCCTATGAAATACACCTTTGGGAAAGGAACACTCTAGTAATCCATGTGGTGTGTCCTATATCAGCTTTATGCTGTAGTGTAATATAGAACTCTGGTAGGGGTTTTCTTCCCACACATGGCAGTTGTGGATATTTTGTGTGTGTTTCTATGTCTGTGTAGGGAGCAATGCATTTTAGGCTAGTCACACTCATTACAATTTGAATGCCCTACTTTGGCCATGCTGCTGATGTCATCCACTTTGAAATACACCTTTGGGAACATTTTAGACCAGAAAGCTTTGTGGTGCATGCTATAACTGCGAAGTGCTGTAGTGTAATAAACAAGTTAGGTAAGAGTCCTAATCCTAGGCATGACAGGTATGTGTGTGTCTGTGTTTGTAATTTGTATCCTGTGTGGAGGCGGGCGTGAGTGTGTAACAACTGGACTCAATGTAGAGCGGGTTTTACAAATTTCTTATACGGTGGCCCTACTATATATCACAATGTCCACTGTACAGGGATAACAGATGTGAAATAGCTGAGAAGCTGGGGTGCAAATCCATACCCCTGCATGTGACATCAAGGCCAGGCAAACAAAGTGAGCAACCCTGGAATTACTCAGAGAGCACACTGAACCCATGTCTCATACACACACACACACACACACACTTGCCTAGGCAACAGCTGCTATGTTGGTAGTACCCTGCATATTGCCCACTGATAGTAACCGTGTGATTGCAGTGGGTTACAGAGGGCATGGCATGCCATCCATCAGTCCAATAGGCACGTACATGCCTACAGTGCACCTTCCCCATGTTCACCACTGGACACCTGCAACACCTGTGGTGCCATCAAATGTGACCCACAAAGGACATACCATGCCTGAAAAACATGCCCTGTATGGACAGATGCTACTGACACCAGGGAATACCGGTATCATGCTATCAATGTAGGTGCAGGGTCAACCTGTCATCCATTAACAGTTCCTGCCACATGAGGCCAGGACTGGCACATCTGATGATAACAATCTGTGTAGACAACATGGGTCAGACACCCCAGGTACAGTTCCAGATCTCACTGTATTTGGTTGTGGCAGGTGTGCACATCCCAGACACCATCCATGTCATTGACTAAGGAACATGTACATGGCAAGCAATGCACAGCATTGGCCACACGCAATAGTCACCCAGGTGACTGGATGGTGAATACAATACCCACCTGTGTGGGCAACTCCAGACACTACACCCATGAGCAACAATGCAGACCATTGTCATGTGGCCTGATGCCAAGGTATACCCATCACCTAGCCTTGTATAGCCATCGGGCACAGTCGACCACTACACACCCATGATGCAATGCACCCATGCATGTCAATACTGGCACCCTGTGTCTGTGTGTGTGTGTGTGTGTATGTGTATGACCACATTCACATTCACTACAATCCCCATTGGCATACTGAAGCATGCTGTCTGATGTCACACACTTCCACATAACCTTTGCACATATAACCTCCGTATGACCCATGTGGTGCATGTGATACCTGCACAGTAATGTGTTGTGGCATTCTCACTAGTGATGAGTTGTAATCCTGGCCCTGCCAAGTGTGTCAGTGTGTGTGCATTCCTGTGAGAGTGTGGCTGTGTTGACACTGGACCTGTTCATGCAGACAGGCATGTGTACTACACCTACTGTATAGTTACTATATCCCTGTTGCAGATGTCACTCAACATCACATATATGTTTTGAGGGCTCCTCAAAATGTAACCTATGTGGCACATCCAATAACTGCATAGACATGTGATAGCACTACATAGTCACTCGATACCCTGTTCTGGTAGGTGTGTGACACAATCATGCTAAAGTTTTACTCTCCAACCCCTCCCTGACTTTTCTTTGCCGCTGTCTGCCTCTCTCACTCCTTCTCTGATGGATGTGGAGACTTATACCTGCTTTGCTTAGGTAGCAGCATGTGCGTTTTAAGTGATGCTCATGATCAGCTGATGGCCTCTGCACAAATTGCAGCTCTCCTCTAGCTGATTGCATGTGGAACAGCTGTGGTAACATTCCCATAGCCAATTGCATGGAAACACTCCAATATCTAGAAACATCATGTTGGTGTTGGGCCTTTACATTCACTGTGAGCAGGAACTCGATCTGTTGTTTGGCAAACAGCATCTCAGATGGACTGGGGATTTACCTCTAACAACATACACTGTGGAAACAGGGCAATACACAGGAGGGGGATGTGCCTGACCTGACTACAGACTGTAAGTGCTGCTATACTGCATTTGGAGTAATGTTGGTTTAACAGGGTGAGTGTGGCTATGGCTGTCCTACATGTTTTAATACCTGCCTTGTCAGTGCTATGTTTATGAGGAAAGCCCCATCTGTAGGATCATCTGCAGACTGGGCAGTGTATGGTGCCTTTTTATTCATGTGTTACCCATAGAGTACTTATCTGTGAACTGCATAAAGCAGTGTGAGGATTGCAGTTTGTAGATGTTGACAGCTGTGAGAGATACTGACTTCATATCCCTCATAGGACATATGTTGCAACAAACCCTGTTACAACAGTAAATGTATGAGGTTATCACAGCAACATGTCAATACTGGCCCTGTATATGTGCCTCCAGCCACAACTCTGTCAACCTTTGTACATATGTCATGCAGTAAGAGGTGCATATGTGCTGTACACCATAATTAGTGACATCATATCTGATAACAAGCCAGTGAGATATCAGACTGCTACACATTATGTATAGTAGGGGTTATATTTTATGACATAACCTGGACATTCTGTTGTTGTGTGTACAGTACTGAGGTCTGTGTACTTACGGTGATTGTCGACAGTGTGTGTATTGTTAATATGTACTTTGGCCTGTGTACAGACTGTGGTAGATGTCATTGTTCTTTGTCCTGTTCCATCTGATGTTACATGCTGCTCCACTGTATGTTACCCTATCGGCTTACATGTTTGTAGGGCCATACATACACATGTCCCATACCACAGACAGGCATTGGATGACACTGTGTAGCAGCCCAGTATATGTAGGGTTAGTGTGTGAGTGACACATATGAGGATGGTGTTGAACAGATAGTCCATATACTGTAATATTACACTAGCTTACCATATGTGGCTGTGGCTGTGTTCACATTGGTTGTGGTTATGCACTTTCACACAGGTGTATCATACTCTGTGCTGTGACATGCCTGTAGAGCCTGCTATATATGCTGGTACATGTGCATTCCCCCATAGGAAATGTAGGCCAGTGTTGAGCCAGTCTGCCTGTAGCCTGTACAGTGCTTTGTTACATGTCTAGCAGCTTAGCGTACTTACCCAGTGAGATGTCATGTCCAGATACTTGCCAGATGTACTGCTGCCAGGCCACCATAACAGTCATGTATGGCAGACAGAACAGTGGGCTGCTGTACAGATGTATGTCAATATCTAGTGGGTAGTACGTGGCCATGGCACCTCTGTCATCATCATCTTGTTTCGGCTGATCCCGTTAGTGGTCACCACAGTGGGTCACCTGTTTCCATTTCTTCCTGTCCTCTGCATCTTGCTCTGTCACACCAACCACCTGCATGTCCTCTCTCACCACATCCATAAATCTTATCTTAGGCCTTCCTCTTTTCCTGTTACCTGGTAGCTTCATCCTTAGCATCTTTTTCCCAATATACTCAGCATCCCTCCTCAGCACATGTCCAAACCAACATAATCTTGCCTCTCTGGCTTTGTCTCCAAACCTTCCAACCTGGGCTGACTCTCTAATATACTTATTCGTAATCCTGTCCACCCTCGTCACTCCCAGTGCAAATCTTAACATATTTAACTCTGCCACATCCAGCTCAAACTGCTGCCATTTTGTCAATTCCACTGTCTCCAACCCATATAGCATAGCTGGTCTCACTACCCTCTTTTAGACCTTCCCTTTCACTCTTACAGATACCTGTCTGTCACAAATCACTCCTTACACTCTTCGCCACCCACTCCATCCTGCCTGTACTCTCTTCTTCACCTCTCTTTCACACTCATCGTTACTCTGAACTATTGACCCCAAGTATTTAAACTCATCCACCTTCACCACCTATACTCCTTGCATCCTCGCCATTCTTCTATCCTCCCTCTCATTCACACACATATACTCTGTCTCAGTCCTGCTGACCTTCATTCCTCTTCTCTCTAGAGCATATCTCCATCTCTCCAGGGTCTCCTCCACCTGTTCCCTACTCTCACTACAGATCACAATGTCATCTGCAAACATCATAGTCCATGGGGACTCCTGTCTGATCTCGTCTGTCAACCTGTCCATCACCACTGCAAATAAGAAAGGGCTCAGAGCTGATCCTTGATGTAACCCCACTTCCACCTTAAACACATCCGTCACTCCCACTGCAGACCTCACTGCTGTCACACTACCCTTGTACATATCCTGTACCACTCTTACGTACTTCTCTGACACTCCTGACTTCCTCATACAATACCACAAATCCTCTCTAGGCACCCTGTCATATGCTTTCTCTAAGTCTACAAAAACACAATGCAACTCCTTCTGACATTCTCTGTACTTCTCTATCAACACTCTCAGAGCAAACATCACATCTGTAGTGCTCTTTCCCAGCAGGAAATCAAACTGCTATTCACTAATCATCATGTCCCTTCTTAAACTAGCTTCCACTACTCTTTCCCATAAATTCATGCTTTGACTAATCAGTTTAATCCCTCTGTAGTTACTACATCCCTGCACATCACCCTTATTCTTAAAAATCTGTACCAAAACACTTTTTCTCCATTCCTCAGGCATCCTCTCACTTTCTAAGGTTTCATTAAATAATCTGGTTAAAAACTCCACTGCCATTTCACTTAAACACCTCCATGCTTCCACAGGTATGTCATCTGGGCCAACAGCCTTTCCATTCTTCATTCTCTTCATAGCTATCCTTACTTCCTCCTTGCTAATCCATTGTACTTCATGATTCACTATCCCTACATCATTCAACATTATCTCCCTCTCATTCTCTTCATTCATCAATCCCTCAAAGTACTCTTTCCATCTCCTCAACACACTCTCTTCGCTTGTGAGTATGTTTCTCTCATTATCCTTTATCACCTTTACCTGCTGCACATCTTTCCTAGCTTGGTCCCTCTGTCTAGCCAATTGGTACAGGTCCTTTTCTCCCTCCTTAGTGTCCAACCTTTCATACAACTCTTCATATGCCTTATCCTTAGCCTTCGCCACCTCTCTCTTTGCCATGCACCTCATCTCCTTATACTCCTGTCTACTTTCTTCATCTCTCTGACAATCCCACTTCTTCTTTGCCAACCTCTTTGCCTGTATACTCTTCTGTACTTCCTCATTCCACCACCATGTCTCCTTGTCATCCTTCCTCTGTCCCTATGTGATACCAAGCACCTTTCTAGCCATCTCCCTTACTAGCTCTGCTGTAGTTACCCATCTATTTGGTAACTCTTTACTGCCACCCAGTGTCTGTCTTAACTCATCCCTGAACTCCACCTCATAATTACCCTTTTTCAATTTCCACCATTTGATCCTTGGTGCTGCCCTCACACTCCTCCTCCTCTTCTTGATCACCAGCGTCATCCTACAAACCACCATCCTATGCTGCCTAACTACACTTTCTACGGTCACTACTTTACAGTCTCCAATCTACTTCAAACTGGTCCTACTACATAAGATATAATCCACCTGTGTGCATCTTCCTCCACTCTTGTGTGTCACCCTATGCTCCTCCGTTTTGTTAAAATACGTATTCACCACAGCCATGTCCACCTCTGCACCAGCGGTTATTATGTGTCAGGACAGACAAGGGTGTAAGAATGCATAACCTATGGGGGAAAATGTATACCAGTAGTTAAGTGTTATACCCATCTACATGGCTGTTAACATCCACATTGTCAGGGATTCTATGTATACCTCTGGACCATCAAGAGTGTGTCAGACTGTCCACATATATTGGTCAGTATCTCTGCTGTAGTCCACAGGAGCATTATGTGCTAGCAGTGGTACTGTACTATGATGTCCTTAGGATGTCTATCAGTAGCCAATGGCGCACATGTTAAAAACAAATGTGAAATCCCACACACACCATGTCTGTGAAGACAATCCATATTACAGTGGCAATAGACTACAAATATACCTGCTATACATACCTGATATCCCCTTGCACTAGGAAGTTGGGATTATAGGGGCTTAGGCAGGGCTACACTCCATGTTCAGGACATATGGTGAAAATATATGTATATATAATTCTCCATATATCTGTATAGATATATACAGAAATACATATCAACATACATAGATGGATATGTATATGTACATAGATATACATATAAACACTCAGATATATACATATACAGAGAAATATATGTCTACACATATACAGGTAGAGATACATATGCACATATACGTATGGATATCTACATATATACTGACAGCAGTAGGTATATCAGAATAGATATGTATGCACATATAGTTATAGATATCTACATATTTACCAACATAGCTAGGCATATCTGTACACATAGGATGCACATACATATATGTTATATATACATATATCTATATATACATATATCTATATATACATAAGAAGAGATGTACACATGGCCATATATATATATATAGCACTATACAGATGTGTATACAAACATATGCATGACTATACATGTGTATGTACATATAGACATATATAGACCTATTATATGTATATAACCATATTCCTGTCATATATAAACCTCACGGTTGTGTATACCCTCCCAGATGTATCTCACCATATGTATCTGCTATGTGTACATTATGATAAAACAACATATGTGATGCAACAGTCATATTCATAACAAGGACTACACAATTTAGGAAGTAAAGGCAATTGTTCAATACTACACAATATGTGTATTGACAGCTATATTGGTAAAACAATAGCTGTCTTCCCAGTGGTCATGGTGTAGTGGTTAAGCATTGTGACTGTACAGGGTCCTGGGTTCAAGACCTGCAAGGGCTGCTCATTTTGTTGCTGGGCAGAACAAGGGCTGTCCGATACAGAGTGGTTAAGGCTGTTTTGAGCAGCTTTAAGTGGGTTTGCTCGGGTTTGTGTGAAGCTAAGTGGTGCTAAGCTATGGGTAAAATTACAAGTGCTTACACAGTGTAGGCATCACTTATCAGTGCACAAATCAGGTCAGCTGTTATATTGCAACAATGTTGATACTTGCTAAGCATGGCTTAGCCCTGGTAGCCAGGTCACACCACCCAGTCTGATAGCAAAGCAACGGACTCACATCTGTAATAAGTGTATGTAATGTCATGTACAATATATGCGCCAACGTGCAGTCGTTACAGTAACAAGGGGTGTGTGTGTCATGTGGGACACAAATGTATATGTGGCCTGTACAGCACTGTTATCCATGTGAATGTGTTACATACAGGATTATTAGGCCAGGGTATGTGCTGTCACAATGGCATGTAGTGCATCATGGCAGTACTACTGTTGACAGTGCTTACCCAGGCAAGAGCAGACTGCTAACTGTAGTACTGACAACAGGCAAACCTGCAGGTATAGATGGACACTGAGGCCTCCCTGTTGTATCCCTGGTGTCTGAGCTGTGTCACAGTATATACCCCTTTCTGGGTAATGATCTGATATGTGGAATGTAATTGCAGACTACAGTCTGTAAAGCACATGTTAGTGAGGGCTTCTGACATGTAGTTATGGCATACATATTGTTGTCAGATGTCTATCTATCATCACACTCATCCTACTGCATAGCTACTTGCCAAGTTGATGACTGTCAGTCCCTGTACAGATGTGCAGATGGCAGGTATCCAGCTGGGATATGTACAGGCAGCCTAAGCTTGATTGACACTGACATGTCTGCCCAGCTGTGTAAGAAATGGCACATATAGGAGATGTCCCCCTGTACGCACCATATGCCATGGGTACCTCCACTGCACTACCACAGTCAACAGAACATGCTTGGTTACAGATCTACATCACAGACACTAACCATGTGTTGTAATGCATGTTGCATACATGTCAACTTGATCACCTCAGTGGAGGATTGGCTGATGCATGTCATTCTCACCCTGAGGGTCACCACAGTAGTGACTGTCGATATAGTGCCTGCTGACACCTGGCAGGTGGCAGGATACCACTGTACACACAACCCCTACACAACCCATCTCTCCTTGGACAATAGCTAGGTACATGGATATGACCACCTGCAATGATGCACCCCTGTAGTGACACATGTGTATGTGTGCATGACTGAGTATAGCAGTGTTTCACAAATGGGTTGATAGGCATGGGATACCCATTGTGTTCTGGCATGTGTGTGTAGTTGTGCATGTCTATATATCTGTAGGGTTCAGCATTCTGAGGCAACATACTCCTATTACAATACCCATTGCTAAACATTAGTATGGATAGTGTTGGTGTTGCCCATAGGTGAGGCATGACAATGCAACACCCTACTACGTGTGTGACATTTGCATTAGATGCATATCCCGGTAGTACCACTGTTGGGGTATACTATGGGTTGTATTGCAGTCATGGCCAATGTGTGATGGTGGGTATGGCAGAGTGTCATCATGGGTTTCAGGGAGTACAATATCCACTGGGGAATGAGGGTGCAGTTTATACTTTCAGTACACCAAGGTACACCCAGCATATGTCCCATGTACCTCGTTATGGATACCACTGTCACCATCAACCATACAGGTAACCGATACCACAATGCAGGCTAGTTATGCATGTGTTGTGTGCAGCCTACCTGCAACACATTGGACACACAGTCAAGTTAGTTAGCAGTGATAGGCCTTGGTATCTCAGATGTGTGCCTGCCAGTTATGGGTCTGTTAATGTGTATATGAAGTTATGGCACACTACTTATTGTCCATATACACCCACTACATCCCCCATTAGCATACTGTATATGTCTGGGGATGTTCTGAATGTAACATGTAACCTGGGACACACCTCATCCTAAATGCTGTGTGATGTGTGCAATGTCAGCCACACACTTCAGTATCACTACATAGCTAGGTAGGGGGTCTAGTCCCAGTTTTGCCAAGTAACAGTGTGTGTGTATGTGGATGGATGTACATCAGGTTGCAGGGTATACATGTCTCACCGGGTCACCTGTCCATGTGGCACATGCAATAATCGTTTCAGTAACTTGTGACAGGTGTTCTACTGTACCCCAGATATGTCATAGCCATGGTGTCACCACAGTGCCATACCCCATTGTGGAATATGACTGCAGACCATCCTCATGCTGACACATGTACACCTACAACATAAATGGATAACATTATAGGGACCACAACCAACCAGTGGTACTAATGGCTATAATGCATCATTGCTGGATGGCT
Source organism: Protopterus annectens (assembly GCF_019279795.1). Taxonomy (NCBI): domain Eukaryota; kingdom Metazoa; phylum Chordata; order Ceratodontiformes; family Protopteridae; genus Protopterus; species Protopterus annectens. The sequence continues at coordinate 1,188,462,678 of NC_056725.1, read as the reverse complement.
ACACTACCTGCCATATATGCATTACACTTTACTCCTTACAACATGTTATACTGGAGTACTATGGTACACTGTAGTACAGTCACCATGTGCATCAGAACCATATTAGCCTGTCCCTGCATTGATGTTATGAATGATAGGGATGTGGCACAGGTATCATCATATGCACAGGGCATCCTTGTGCTGACACATGTACACCTACAACACAAATGGATAACATTATAGGAACCACAACCAACCAGTGTTACTAACAGCTAGAATGCATCATTGCTGGATGGCTACACTACCTGCCATATATACATTACACTTTACTCCTTACAGCATGTTACACTGCAGTAACATGGTACACTGCAGTGCAGTCACTGTGTGCATCAGTACCATATTAGTCTGTCCCTGCATTGATGGTATGGATGACAGGGATGTGGCACAGGTATCATCATATGCACAGGGTGTG